>NC_081569.1:76172779-76252819 GCF_022355385.1 Mustela nigripes
GGGGAGGGTATGTGCTTTGGTGAGTGCTGTGAAGTGTGTAAACCTGGTGATTCACAGACCTGTACCCCTGGGGATAAAATATAAGTTTATCAAAAATAAAAAATTTAGAAAAAATACTCAATTTTTTCTCAATTTTAGTTTCCAGGGTAATGATGGATTCATAAACTAATCACTCTCAATAGGATTAAAATGCAATAAATATTTGGTATAATTTCCAGAGCAATACTAGCAACTAAATTCACATAGATGCATAACACCTTAATCAAGAATCTCTGTTAGAGTGGTGAGAATTTCAGATATCATGAAAAACTGATGAGTGGGGTTTATGGTATCTCATACACAATGCCAGATGTGACATGAGTTTCTGGGACAGGGCAGAGATTATGGTTTGCCGTCTTTGTAGACTTGGAAACTAGTTTGTCATCTGGTTCACGTAGGCACTTCAGTAAATGCATGGGTGGGGATGTTTTTTTCTCTTTCCTGTGTAGACAGTGCTGTGTTAGTCAGATGCTTATTGCAAACAACAGAATTACATGCTATCTGATTTAGTCAGAATAGGAGTTTATTACATTCCCTTTGGGTTACTCAAAGTATTGTTTGTAAGGCTAGAAAACCAATTCTGAGATGACAGGATCAGGAACAAAGCAAAAATAACAAAGTAGGCCTGGCCCTATGAGAACATTATGCCACCAGTGGTGAACATTATTCATTGCAGCTTACCCCTCAACACATCTGATAAAAGAATTGGATGCAACTTTACCACCATCTGTTCCTATTGCCCAGAGACATGTGCAAAGAGCATGGGGGCAGAGCAGATTCCCTAACTCACATCTAAAGTCTGGTGCAGAGTCATCTGATTGGAGGACACACTCCCTATGCATAAGATAGGCTGTGAATATAAAAATCTACCACTTTCAGATTTTTGGGTAAGAGGTGGCTTATACCTCCCACCAGGAATCCTTAAATGGAAGGTTACCCAAATATAGAAAGATTTAGAATAGGAACAGCCAAAAATAAAGGGGGAAAAAAAAAGTCTACTTCAAGTATCCCCTGGAGGTGGATTTGGAAGGTTTATGTATACAAGATGTTGTCATGCATCAGTCCCAGTTTCTATGTCTATAGCTAACACCGAATAAATTGAGTCTTTCTTTACCAGCTCATTTACAGTTCTCCACATTGCACAGTGATTATCCAGCTAGCCATCAATCCCTACTTCTCCCTCCTCATCCCACTCTCCAATCACCACTACCAACATGACTCAAACACTTTTCAGGTTGCAAATGCTTGACAGAGAGAGTACTTGTGTTTCTTTAAAGAGTTAAATTAATGCTCAGAAACAAGAGATTATTGACTAGAATTTTAGTACAAAAAAGAATTATACTATTTTAAGTATGACCTAAGTGGGAGAACAATTCCATGAGGCAATGAGGAAAACACAAAAGATACAATGGTTGGAAACATTTAAGATGAACAGTGATAGAAATTATCAGGCTGACTGAATTTGAATCCCAATTTTCTCTTTTAAAATTGTCTGACCTTGGGTCATTTTACTTAACCTCCTCTTGCCTAAGTTTTTCATTATTATATAATTCAGAGGTTTGTTAATGAGGGTTAAATTGATAGATACTTTTGACTTCCATGATACTGTCTTTGGATGAAGAGTACTTGTAAAAGGCATAAAGCAGGGTGTCAAAAATATTGCTGTGTATAAAATAGATGGAAGACATTATATTCATCTTACCTTATATGGTAAGTAATTTCAGAAATGATACAAAAAACCTGTCAACAGTAGTTATTGTGAGGATAAGGAGAATAACTAGGCAGAGTAGAGGCAGCAATGAATTTTGTTTGATATTTATTTGTTTATTTATTTAACAACATGGTCAACCATTCCATTCATTCATTCACTCATTTATTTTTTATTTCTTTTTTAAAATGAAGGACATGGTTAACTATTTCATTTATTTATTTATTTATTTATTTTAAGAAAAAGAGTGAGGGGGAGAGAGAGGTTGGCAGAAGGAAAGAGAGGAGAATATCTACCCAGCCTAAATCCTGACACTCACAACCCTGAGATCATGACCTGAGCTTAAATCAGGTGTTGGAAATATAACTGGCCTAGTCACCTCATAACCCCTTGTTTGATTTTGATTTTTGTAGTTGAAGCTTTATATATATTGCTAGTCATAAACTGTATTTTGGCATTTTTAAACAATAATACAAATAAAAAATAACTAGGAAAATTCTGAAAAAGAATATGAAAAAAACAGTCTAATAGATACTAAAATACAGTACATTGAAAAATTAAATGTTATGACAATAGTAAAGAAGACAGACATACCGAAGAAAAAAGACTAGGTATTTCAGAAATAGGCAAGAAAATATGAGGATAAAATATATTTTAAAAATGGTGCCCAAAGTCAGCTTGTGGAGAGAGAGACTACTTAGTAAGTGGTATTGGGACAACTGGGGAGACATCTGAAGAACATGAATTTTGACCAATATCTCCATATGCAATAGGATATATTTCAAATAGATAAAATATTTAAATATAAGGAATAAAAAATGCTAGGAGAAAACATGAAGTGACTTATTTATGAATTTGGGGTGCAGAGAACTTTGGGACTTTGACTGAAATTCCAAAAGGCATGAAGAAAGTGATTGCTAAGTAGAAGAGATAGCAAGACAGCAAACGACAGACAGAGGGTGAGAGTAAATGGCAATCATTACATTGACACATTTCCAAAAGTTTAATAATACTCTGATGTAGGAACTATAGAACAGGCACTTATAAATAGCAGTTGAAAATATAAGTTTATATAATTCTTATGGTGAGTAAATTGAAAAACATATTAAGATTGTAGAAAAATATACTAAAATTATATACCTTTTAACCTAATCCTAATTTCCACTTCTGCAAATTTGTACTAGAGTTCTATTACCTCTGTCAAAAATTACAAATATGCAAGGCAATTAGTCTAGTAGTGTTTATGTTAGTTTGAACTATATGAACTTTATTTACCTTTTTTATGGATCAAAAGTGGTTGAATATTAGCATTCATATGGCTTGGCCTATAATAGCAAATAATTGAAGAAAATGTTCATTAATAGGATACAGTTCAATAAATTATGTTGTATTAAGGCAAAGGAATAACATGAAAATAATTAGAATGATCTGTTCATAGCCCTATGTAAAGATTGCCAATATATATTGTTGAGAAAAACAAACAAGATTTTTAAGTTTGTACTATAAAGTGTATTTTGTGTACAAATGAGGGTATTATAAATACATTTCATATTTTAGGTGTGTAAGCATAAAATACCTTAAAAATTATCCTAGTGATTAGTTTTTGGGAGGAGGTGGGTCAGAGTTTCTGCATATGGACATACATCAGGAGATGAGATTCACATGGAATTGGGAAATACATGACCCTCATAAGGGTAGGGCACCTGTGTGGATAGGGCCCAGAGGTCATGTGGGAGGTAATTTGCATTACATTCTTTTTTTAGGATTTATGTATTTATTTTAGAAAGAGCACATGCATGTGTGAGTAGGTAGAGGGACTGAGGGAGAGGGAGAGAGATAATCTCAAGCAGACTGCCCCCAGAGCTAGATGTGGGGCTTGATCTCATGACCCCAAGATCATGACCTGAGCTGAAATCAAGAGTTGTGTTCAGTGATTCATCCATTGCATATAATACCCAGTGCTCATCACATCACATGCCCTCCTTAATGCCCATCATTGAACACTACATCTGAAACTAATGATGTACTATAGTTGGTTAATTGAATTTAAATAAAAAATATATATCAACTGACTGAGCCACCCAACACCCCATGCATTATCTATGTTTTAATATGTTTTGATATTTGAACCACACACACTTTTTTTACCTATGCATAAATATTTCCTGTATAAAACACAGTTTTTTTCATGGTCACTGTGGGCCAGGTGATTTTTCTTCATTCATAGATTATACTCTCATAGCATACTCTCTTATTCTGATATATAAAGGTATCTTTTTGACATTATAAATATTTAATGGGCTAAAATAAGATTAGTTTAATAAGTATTTCTTTAACTCTCCAGAAAATGTTTCAAGCAGCCTGCTTTGGTACAGTGGCAGAAATTAGGATTTGGATTCTAGCTCTACTACATATGAACCTCCCATGTGGTCTTCAGAAAGTGAGTACATCTAAACCTCTGTTTTCTCACCTGCAAAATTAAAATAATTACCACTTTTTATAAATCAAAAATACTTACAAAATTTTTGCATATAAAAATTGTGTAAAGTAAAAATTATTGGACGTTTGCTTTGAAACATAAATATTCATAATAGTAGGAGTTACTAGTTTTTGCTATGTGAACAAGGAGTACAGAGGAGTTACAATATGTGAGCTGCTAAATACATACAAAAAGAGAATCTTATAGACTCATAGGGAATGGTCTAAGAGTAGACAATAGGGTGAATATAAGTGTCACAAGCACATAACGGGCCACAATGCACTCAAGACTATGACAGATGTTCCTCCTGTGTATCCACCACCACCCCACCATTACCAGCAGCGTCAACACAAGGGTAGCTCTTATTCACTAAATCCCGACTAATTGTTAGATTCAGTATGGCACATCCCATCTAATTGTTATAAAATTTCCATTGTACAATTGCTCAATATTGTGCAGCCAGTGGAATACCAGTATTCCATTTAGTTTCAAATTTTAGTGGACATTGAAATATGTCAGAAATGCAGATTTTTCTGACCTTGTCCCTGAGTTTGTAGTTTGCTGGCCCTGAGTTACCTGCATTGTATCATCTTTTCCAGTGTTTCTGATGCTATTGGCCAGTAGGTACTTTCAGTAATACCATGCTATTTCCAACTGCTTCTTAGTCCTTGTTCGTGATAAAGTATCTGCAAATGACTTCTGTTGACAATCCTCTGTGTTTGCAACATAGAGGGCTGGGAAGGGAATCATTGTTTCTCTATGCTGTGCTTTCAGGCTCTTGGTCTCCAGGTTCAGCCTCTCAGTTGATGATGTAGTGGCAGAGAAAGTGTTGTAGGCTGTGGCTTCTTTGGTGGAACAAAGACAGAGTTAGGAGCAATCTGCATAATCTGGGTTCTAAAACCATTATTGGAGATTAGAATTCAGATCTCCAGTGAGGTTTTTTTGTTTGTTTGTTTGTTTGTTTTTGCAGTTTTGAAAGGGTTCAGAATGATTCTGATAATTAGGCGGTTTGAAAACAACTGAGCTAAATCTTTTCCAACTTTTTTCCTCTCTACTCTGTTATATGATTAAATAACTTCCCAAGTCCTGCTCAAGAAATGAAACAGTAAATCTTAAGCAGTTGTACCTTGTCTTATTAGGATAGTCTTCATATTTTTAACAAGTAATTTTTTGAATATTGTTTTTACAAGGCACAGAGCAAGGTGCATGGGTGGATGCAAATATGGAGCAGACATATGGTAAATGAGGCATGTCCACAAGGAAAGTGAACTACAGAGTTGAAAATCTGTTGAGAATCAAGATGCATGAGAGTGCTGTAAGAAATCATGAGGGGAGAAGAGACAGAATTTTTAGTGGGGGGATTTGGGAAAATTTCACAGAGGGAATGATACTGGACTAGGCTTTGAAGAATGGACATGATTTTAACAAGCTAAAACAGCATGGAAAATCACACCAGGCCAAAAGAGTACTATGAGCCCAGATAGGGAATGTATTCAGCTTTAGCCAAAACATGTTTTTGGATAGTAGTACTAAACTATTGGGTTTCTATATATAATATATTTAAATAATATTTTTATTTTATTTATTTATTTTTTTAAAATAATATTTTTAGAAAATTAACATTAGTAAACACTGTAGATCAAAATTTATGAAAAAATGTAAAGTAGGAATAACAAGGTCCCGTGCATACACGGTCTTTGTCTAGCAGATACAATACAGTGTAGGAAGTGCTATGTAGAAGTTATCTGCTAACTACTAGGGAACTGTTTTCCAAACTGTATTCTATGTACCGTGGGAGTCTTGGGACTTGTTCATAGGTGCTGGGGAAAAAAGCTTTTTGGTCAATAAGTATGGGAATTGCTGGTTTAAACAAAATCAGTTATTTTTTTGCTGTGGAAATTTCTAGATCCACTAATATGTCATACAGCATTTCTCCATGATCTCTCTATTTCTTTATATTTATATTATTTAATATTATTAATTACTATTTATTTTGTAGAGCACCTATTAATATCTTCTTGAGCACTAATGTTCTGAACACGGTTTAGAAAACTGTGCTGGAAAACACAGTAAAGGAGTCAGTCACTGTTTTTCTGGAGTAAGAAAAGAGTTCACAGAAAACCAAAAAAAGACAGTTAATGATAGATAAACTAAGTTATAAATATGCATTTCAATGGAAGGATATAATCTTAATTTATTCATAAGTTTCATATTATTTAATTATATATCTATTATATCTGTTAAATAGAAATTAGACCAATCCCTGTAGAATATTTTTTTTAGAATATTTTCTTTATATTAGGGCTGCTTCTCAGATGAGAAAGAAAATCTCTTTACTGTAGTAGTACATCTAGTTTCTACTGTCAAAATCCAAGCACTATAGTGGGATGCCAGGGTGGCTCAGTCCGTTAAATGTCTGCCTTCGGCTCAGGTCATGATCCCAGGGTCCTGGGATGGAGTCCCATATCAGTTTCTTTGCTCAGCACAGAGTCTGCTTCTCCCTCTCCCTCCGCCCCTCTTCTCCCCACTGCCCCCGCTCTCTTTCTCTCTCTCTTAGATAAATAAAGTCTTTTTAAAAATTTAAATCATTCATTCTACTGAAAAGCAACATTAAAGAAGTCCTGGGGCACCTGGGTGGCTCAGGGGGTTAAGCCTCTGCCTTCAGCTCAGATCATGATCCCAGAGTCCTGGGATTGAGCCTGGCATCTGGCTCTCTGCTCGCAGGGAGTCTGCTCCCCCCTTCCCGGCCCCCTGCCTGCCTCCCTGCCTACTTGTGATCTTTGTCTGTCAAAAAAATAAATAAAATCTTTAAAAAAATTAAAGAAGTCCTGTAGTCCTCATATTATTTGACCCTCTTCTATTTGGATGAGTGTCCTCAATATTTCCAGGGTAGCAAGTCAAAGGAAGACTCTATTGGATGTATTTTTAAATTTTTAACTAGATTATCATTTCATTATTAATGAAATAGTGGTACCCTAACTATATTTTCAAAGCTTTCTTTTTTCTTGTTGTTGTTAAGTCCATGTAGATGACAGTAATCATGAAAGTGTCCTTTGAACAATAACAGTGCCCCCCTTCTTCCTAGATTTTTCAGTTGTTTACACATTTTTCTTGGTTGTTGAGTTAATTTATGTACCCATAAAATGGCTAACCAAGATGTAAAACTTATATAAGCTGACAGTTCCTATTAACTATGTAACCTAAGAAGATATTTTAATTTTGGTTGGTAGAACATTACTGCACTAAAAGTATATGGCCCCGATTCAGGAGTTTCTGAAATGGATAATAATATTGCAGTCCACATAAAGTAAACCTGCAAACAAAAGTTAGGCCATTTTGAAAGCGAAATGATCAAGAAAATGAGGCTAATTTCCTTTCAGTTCAGAAGAACACTAACATTTTAATGTAGCTTTTTTTGAGCAGATTTTATGAAGACCAGAGAGATGAGAATGTTGGTCCAAGGTTAACAAACATGTTCTAGGAAGAGCTAGAACTCAAAGACTAAGTCCCCATCTCTGCTCTTTTTATTACATATATTCTGTCCTCTTTTCTAATTCTATGCTTTTGACTCCATGCTCCATGCTCCATTCTATTTCTAAAATGCTGCGTCTTAAATTTAGTTGGCGAAGACCACACGTAGCTCTAAGCATGAGTTTAGTCCTCCACGTAGAAACCAAACCAAACACTAAACTGTTTAAAAAAAAAATCTTCCTATTGTTTGAAAATCCCAGTTTATTCAGTAGATTGTAAAAATGCATAGGTCTCAGATAAGAGAATTGGCTGTACAAGCGTACTTCCCTTTCACAGTATTCCTTTTTACTTCATATTCGAGTTATTGCTTCTGCTGTAGGATTGAACTGTTACAGCACTAAAAGGCAACTATTTAGGGAAGACGCAGAAAAAGGAAGAGGGAATGTGTGTAAGGCAATATTTCTTTTAGGTACAATAAGCGTAATAGTGTTTTAGGAAGAC
This sequence comes from Mustela nigripes, assembly GCF_022355385.1. NCBI lineage: Eukaryota > Metazoa > Chordata > Mammalia > Carnivora > Mustelidae > Mustela > Mustela nigripes. The sequence goes on from NC_081569.1 coordinate 76,180,978, forward strand.
AAGACAAAAATTACTCAAGGCTAGCTTGGTTCTCACTGGATAAAAACAATGGGCTAAATACTGAGCTCCCTGTATCAATCTAATAATCAATGCCTTGGTCGCCATATTGGTTTTCTCTGGGGTAGTCATCTATGCTTTTATCCAGTTTTGTTTTGTAAATCCTCTGTAGGGCTCCATTATGCCAGAAGTTGTGTTGCTGTTATTTTCTTTCTCTGCTTATCTGGATTATCAAAATAAAATAAAAATAAAGCAGTCAGTGTTTATTTAACACCTACTTTGGACCCCTCAGTTTTTAAGCTAGGATAATTACAAGGTATATTCATGTCCATAGTCTTCTCCAATGGTAGTACATATACAAGTCAAATAATTTGGCTCCATCTTGAATATTATAAAGAAAATAATAATTTTTAAATTATTATGAGGAAATCCCAGTTTTCAGTTCTGTTTTTTTTTTTTTTGATGTTTTTAAAATCAGCAACATAATGTCTAAAACTTGAAGTTTGGCTTATATCCAGCTGTATACTTGACATCTCTACTTGGATTTTTAGTAGGCAGAACAAAATTAATGTGTCCAAGGCCCATTTATCAACTCATCCCTTTCCCAATCTTACTTACTTCAGAACATGATAATGCCATAAATTCAGTTGCTCAGGCCAAAAATCTTGGAGTCTTCCTTGATATGTTTTTTTCATACCCCATATCCAAGCCATCTTTGTTGGTTCTACTCTCAAAATTTATCCCAAGTCTGACATCTACTCATAACCTATCATTATCCTTCTATTTCCTTGTCCATACTATTGCATAACATCCTGATTGGTTTCTGTTTCTGCTCTTTTGCTACCATGTCAGCTAGAGGAAACCTTTTAAAACTAAAATTGGATTATTATATTACTGTTCTTAGACACCTTTCTAACACACTCAAAATAAAATTCAAATTTTAAACTCTTTTTCTTGGCCTATGATATTGTTATGATCTCAACACCTCTGTGTGTTCTTATCTCATTTCCTGCTTACTCACTCACTTCTAGCATCACTAGTGCTTTGGCTGGATTTTGGCCTACCAAGCACACTCAAGTTCTTTGCCCTCATTATTCCTTCTGCTTAGGGTTATCCTTGCCCAAATATTTGTAATACTTTCTCTTTCATCTTTCGCTGTTATTTGTTCAAATATCCTTTCTGTGGAAATAATTTCCCTGACCACCTTATCTGATATAATAATCTCTACATTCCCTTACCAGCTATCCTGCTTTATTTGCCTTTTCTCTCTTAGTACTGCTTAGCATTATAATGTGTAGTATACTTGTTGTTATCTACCTTTCCACTTGTTTGTTAGTTCAGTAATTACAATTGTTTACTGCTGTATTTCAAGTGTTCAGTATAGTGAGTGACTCATAGATGACATCTAGTAAGTATTAAGTATTTAAATTACTTATGTAATTAAGTAATTAAATATTAGCAAATGTGAGCAAAAGCAGCTATCAAAAAAATATCAAATTGTAACTCTAAGTTCTATAAAGGACACTTGACTGAGTGGTTTGTATCCCCCTCCAATTTCCCCCTGCACACTTCTCTCCATCTCCCAGTGTCCTCCATGTTATTCTTTATGCTCCACAAGTAAGTGAAGCCATATGATACTTGACTCACTCTGCTTGACTTACTTCACTCAGTATAATCTCTTCCAATCCCATCCATGTTGATACAAAAGTTGTGAATTCATCCTTTCTGGTGGAGGCATAACACTCCATTGTATATATGGACCATATCTTCTTTATCCGTTTGTCTGTTGAAGGGTATCTTGGTTCTTTCCACAGTTTGGCAACTGTGGCCCTTGTTGCTGTGAACAAGGGGTACAGATGGCCCTTCTTTTCACTACAGCTGTATCTGGAGTAAATACCTAGTAGTGCAATTGCAGGGTCATAGGGTAGCTCTATTTTTAATTTCTTAAGGAATCCCCACAGTGTTTTCCAAAGGGGCTGCACCAACTTGTATTCCCATCAACAGTGTAAGAGGGTTCCCCTTTCTCCACATCCTCTCCAACACTTGTTTTTTCTTGTCTTGTTAATTTTGGTTATTATAATTGGTATAAAGTGGTATTTCAATGTGGTTTTGATTTGAATCTCCCTCATGGCTAATGATGAAGAACATTTTTTTATGTCTGTTAGCCATTTGTATGTCTTCTTTGGAGAAGTGTCTGTTCATGTCTTCTGCCCAATTTTTGATGTGATTGTCTGTTTTGTGTGTATTGAGTTGGCACAGCAACTTCTTTCAAAATATAAAGGCAAACAAAACAAAAGCAAAAACGAACTTTTGGGACTTCATCAAGCTCAAAAGCTTCTGCACAGCAAAGCAAAGAGTCAACAAAACAAAGAGGCAATTCATGTAATGGGAGAAGATACTCACAAATGACAGTACAGGCAAAGGGCTGATATCCAAGATCTATAAAGGACTTCTCAAACTCAACACACATAATTTATTGATTTTTGAGAGAGAGAGAAAGAGAATGTGAGCACATGAGTAGAGAGAGGAGCAGAGGGAGAGAGGCAGAGGAAGAGGGAGAGAGAATCCTAGCCAGACTCCATGCTCAGCATGGGGCCAGCCCCATAAGGGGCTTGATGTCACAACCCTGATATCATGATCTGAGCTGAAATCAAGAGTTTGACACTTAACCAACTGACCTACCCAGGTGCCCTGGTGATGAGTTTTTTGATATGTACAATAGGAAATGTTAATTAAGCAGTTGGCCATAAGGGCCAAGAGCTCAGAGGAAATAGCTTGGCTCACAGTAGAATTTTGAAGGTCATCTGTTAATAGGTAGCTGTGTTAATCATGAATATAAAAAGGAGCTTAGGGAGTAAGTATGGAGTGAGAAGAACCAGTCTATAATCCTAGCATTGAGATGTCCCAACATTTGCTATCCAGATAAAGATGATTCTTTAAAGGAGACACAAGGAGTAGTTAATTAGATACAGGGCATATCAAGGACTGAGGAAGGCATTATAAGTTGATTTAAAGATCAGTAGTTCAGAGAAATTTGTTCATAACCGGTGCTTTAAGGATATGCTGCTTCTTTCTTTAAAAACCTTGAAATTGCCTGGATTGAATATTTCTATTTTCCCATTAGAAAGATGAACAGGCTTCTGGGATAACTAGGCTAATCTCCCCTAACAACTAATTTCCCTCTCACACCCTTTTTAAAACATCCTTCAGTGGCTTCTTTCTCATGAAATGGAGTAGAAAGTTCAAAGGTCTGACATTCAGTGTGTTCCATGACTCTGTCTTAACTTTTCTTTTCAAGTATGACCTTTACTACTCCGCTAGATGAACCTTCTGCTCCTGGCCATCTAGCTGTTAAGTGTCCCTTTAATAGCTGGAATATTCTTTTTTTTTTCCCCTGTGCTTATATCATTCAGTTTTTTGGAAGGCCCTCCTCATTCAATCAATGTCAGACCAATACTTGTCATTCCTCTTCTAGAAAGTCTTCCAATTTATACTCTGGGAACCATGAGAATAATTTGTCAATACTCTAACATGATCAAAGATGGAGGCTGTTGATTATGTTTTTGTGTCCCTCACAATATCTAGCTCACATCTCTATTTGTTCAATACTAAATAGATACTTATTGAATAGCTATTATGAGCCAGGCACTGGTAAGAGCCAAACAAATAGCGCCAGTTGAACTACTGTAGTTCCTTCCCTTTTGAGTGCTGGGATGAGCTCTCTAGCACAGAGCTCTGGTATTCAAGGTGATGTGCAATGGCAGAGATGGTACCCTTCTATGGCTAATTTGAGCTTCTTTTTTTTGTTGTTTCTTATATGGCTCACATTAGTTTCCACCATTTCAGTGTTTGAAAGGAAAGAACAATTCCTTCTTTCTTTTGAAAATGATGAAACCTTAATATTTAAAAGCCTCTCTATGCAAGGCTGTTGGTATGAAATATCACAATATCACATCTGATAGTTCAATTTAAATATTAATGAAAAACTTAAGCTTTATCCGGAGTGGTTAATTTGGAATTTCAATTCGTATTCACATCCTTGTGCAAAAAGAAGAGAGAAGAAAGGGGGAGCTTGTGTGATTTAAGGGATTTGTGAGTAAGATTCCCCAGCAGACGTACTGTTTGCAGACAAAGCAGCACAGATGTTACTTGTCTGTCATAGAGAATGCTAGTCTATAATGAGGCTTACTTGACTTGGTATGTGTATGTGTGTGCATGAATGTGTGTAGGTCAAAGCTAACTCACTGCAAAACCCAACAGTAAGTGCCAGTCAATCTGCCATATACATAGCTTGTTCTGTAGGAGAACAACAGAAACAGAAAGAACAAGGAAACCAAGCTCTAGTCTATGAAATTTAGTTTAAAATAGGGCAAAATAAGTGTAGATTTTTTTTAAAGATTTTATTTATGTATTTGACAGACAGAGATCACAAGTAGGCAGAGAGACAGGCAGAGGGAGAGGGAGAAAGCAGGCTCCCTGCTGAGCAGAGAGCCCAATGTGGGGCTAGATCCCAGGACCCTGAGATCATGACCTGAGCTGAAGGCAGAGCCACCCAGGAGCCCCAAAATAAGTGTAGATTTAAGATCATCTGAAATCTGTGAATCTATTTGCTGATTAATAAATGACATTAAGGTTTAATTATATGACATAAAATAGTAAGCATTTGCAAAGTGTAATTTTATATAATACCTAAGAAAATTCTTAGATAAATGACATTTAGGGAATGTATTTCTGTGTCCCTTTGGATTCAGGCATAGGAACAGCTTGCTGCTTTTCAATCTTTTTATGAATGCGCCCAAGAAAATATTCTTGAATTTGGCTCATTGTGTAATATGAACGGTGATTGATCTTGTCAGGAGAAAGTCAACCACACTTAGCCCCTTGCAAAGCAAACAGCGCGGCCTATATCTTAGTCAAGTTTTCTTTGCTGCTGCTTCAGCTGTCAAAGTCACTGGTGCAATGCAGCATTCAAGGTAATTTCCATTTAGTGGTGAAAGCTGTTTTCTTCAATTTCTTGGCTTCTTTGTCTTTTTATTTGCCCCCTATCCATCTAATACCATTCCCATGTCATTGGCACACTTACATTTGCCTCACCTCGCTGATTTCTCCCCACCTGCGTGACATGCCTAGAGCCCCAGTGCTGCTGATGCATTATCCATGCAGGACTTTTGTGTGGTGACATTCCAGAGCAGAGCTCAGCCCACGGGCATCTGCCAATGTGTAGGAGCTCTCCTCTCCGGCAATTATTCAGTTTGATTACACACAATGATAAGCTATTAAGAGGCACTCATGCACAGCTCTTTATTTACCAACAGTTGAAATCTCCCATTTGCTTCCACTATGTGAGAAACTAATTGTGGTGAAGTAAACAAAAGGGAAAGGCATTCACCTGTAGTGGGGAACAGTGCTACAAGGCAGTGAGTTTAAGTCTCCCAAATAAAACTGGTGTCAACAGCCCAACTGGATCCATTTCCCCATCTAACACGTAGTGTAGCTAGAAAGGAAGTATGTCTAGTGGATAGACCATGTAATCTAGTTTTCAGAATCCTTATTCCTGTTTCTAATCATTTAGTTGAACATTTTATTAGGCCAGAAGGGGGAATAATCTTATATGCACTCATACTTTATCAACAAAATGCAGATTGGGATTTTGAAAAGTGCCTATACAAGGAAAGTTCCTTACAACAAAAACTATAACACTAGCTATTTAAATTTCCCTGTCTCCATTTATAATCTGTAGACTGCTGCTTTATTAATTTGGTTACAAATGTATTTTCTGTGTAAATATTCATAGTAAATAACACTTTTCATAAAAATTCCTATTAGTATCATTCTCTAACTCTAAAGTGCCTAATGGCAGACTTGCATGTTGAGTGCATGTAAGTACCAGTTGTTTGTGAGTCTCTTTCCATTGTTAGAGCTAAACAGCTGTTTTAGAACAGAATCTTTTTTTTTTTTAAGATTTTATTTATTTATTTGACAGACAGAGATCACAAGTAGGCAGAGAGGCAGGCAGAGAGAGAGAGAGGAGGAAGCAGGCTCCCCGCTGAGCAGAGAGCCCGATGGGGGGCTTGATCCCAGGACCCTGGGATCATGACCTGAGCCAAAGGCAGAGACTTTAACCCACTGAGACACCCAGGTGCCCCAGAACAGAATCTTTTATTCTGAAAAGAAATCTATCTGTAATAAGGCACCCATAATTCCCCCTCATACATGCTCACCTTAAATAATTACAAACACCCAGTCAAAAAAAACTTCATTTCTAATGCCCCTTTTCCTGCTTTCCACAGTCCCATACTCCCAGCCCCTAAAACAGGCATTTGAAGCCTAGAGGAAGAAAGAGGAAATTAATTTGTTTATCAGGTAGTGTTGGAAAGTAAATGGCTTTCCTTTGAGGGTTTCTTTCCTTCTTTTCAGTGCATTGAATTTAGAGCCCTTCCTCCCCTAGCTTTTTTCCCACTTGTTAATGCACTTCCTTCTCCCAGGGAAGTATCAATAAAGAGACCTGGGGATCCTGTTTTGAGTTTGTTTGCTCTCAGCCATAACTGGGAATATGATTTCTAGCAGCATACAATGAAATCTTGTTGTTGTGGTGGGGGGGGAAGGAGATGAAAACTAGAATGTCCGGTGGAGTTCACTGTAATAAAAATGAATTGCACCCGTGTAAATAAATACTACACTTATTTATGTATTTATAAACTATTATCTATATGTCCATATGGAAAGTTGATTCTAACATAGGTAAGTATAACTATAGGGATGACAAAACTAATATGTTTTTGTACAAACCCACAACTGTATATAGGTCCTAAACTGGTATAGCTATTTTATTTTATGTATATGTTTTTCAGTGACTCATCTCTGAAAGTCAATAACTGAGATAAATGTTTTAGATGTAAATATAACTAATTCCTTTAAGCACAGTTAGCTCTCTGAAAAACAAAACAGAACAAAAACCTTCTAAACACACTATCTTTTCTAAGACCATCAAATCACAACTATTTTGAGGTGGACACAGAAAACAAGAAATCTGATTAGAATTTACAGAATGTTTAAGTTACCTACAAGATGATTTTATTCTGAATCATCTGTCTTCACAAACTAATACTCAGAAGATCTAAACACTTCTAAGAGAACTATAGTTCTCTTTATCTTATAAATAAAAATCTTTATAAAAATCTTATAAATAAAAATCTTTATAAAAAGTAAAATGAAATTAACAGCTTTATTTACATGCTTTAAGAAAAAGATATATAAGTTCACAAAGACTATATTAAATAAATTCACATAAACAAATTAACCTAGACAGTCTCCAGGTATTTAAGAAAGATAACCAATATTCAGAGATATAAACCTATATATGTATATGTATGCATGTGTGTGTGTATACACACACACAAACAATGTTGTTGTATTGAGTTTCTTTCTTTCTTTTTTTTTTTAAATATTTTATTTATTTATTTGACAGACAGAGATCACAAGTAGGCAGAGAGGCAGGCAGAAAGAGATGAGGAAGCAAGCTCCCTGCTGAGCAGAGAGCCCGATGCGGGGCTCGATCCCAGGACCCTGAGATCATGACCTGAGCTGAAGGCAGCGGCTTAACCCTTTGAGCCACCCAGGAACTCCTTGTATTGAGTTTCTTATAAGAACTTTAATTTCTTTAGTTTTTGATCAAGAAAATATTCTTCTAAGTTTTATTCCAAATAAAAATTTTCCTTGATGGTGGCATTTAATAAAGAACAATTCTCACCCTTCAGTGTACTAGGACATTATTTCAGACTTTCATTCTGTAGATAGACTATAATAGACTTTCCATAGACTATCTTTCCATATTCCACAGAGCTGGTATTATACTGGAAATCTTAAGTTGTTTGGTTTCTAGGCTATTACATTGTCTTCAAGATATGTAATCAGAAGGAATACTTCCTAGTATTTTTGTCCACAGGTCACTCCAGCAATGCTGCTGTAAAGCAACTAAAACCAAGGAAGATACAAACTTCAACTAAGTCAAAAAGCAATTAACATGGATATTGGTATTAGCCTATTTATTACAATGGCTACTGTGTTAATATTATTCTATGGTGAAAACATTTAGCATTGTGATCAATAGGATTATTAGGATTATTATGAGTTATTAAAAATACAGAAGAGGGCACTTGGGTGGCTCAGTGGGTTAAGCCTCTGCCTTCAGCTCAGGTCATGATCTCAGGGTCCTGGGATTGAGTCCCACATCGGGCTCCCTGCTTGGCAGGGAGCCTGCTTCTCCCTCTCTCTCTTCCTGCCTCTCTTTCTACTTGTGATCTCTCTCTCTGTGTGTCAAATAAATAAACAAAAATCTTTTTAAAAATTACAGAAGAAAATTTGGAAATTCCAATTCATCCTTTAGTATTTTCTGTTGTATAACAATTCTCTTTGTTAAAATGAGATTCAATCCTGACTGCTACACTTATTTTAAAATAGATCCTGTAAAGTGTGACTACCTTTTCCCCATGCGGTTTCATTTTTCTTCTAATAATGCTCTAGCCTGGTTGGTATGCTTGACAAAACCTACTAATCCTTCAAGAAGACCCAACTATTTTGTCATCTGTTGTATAAAGCCATTGTCTCTCTATCAAATTAGCTCTCTTCCTCACAAGCCCTTCCACAGACCTTTGTCCCCGGTTCCCCTAGAACCATGATTCTGTTGCTTAGGAATTGTCTCTGTTACAGTTTATGTTCCTGACTGAAATAGTGCTTTGTGAGGGCAGGGATTATGTCTCATACCATATCTGACACATGATAAAATGCTCCATTGGAGGCAAAGTGGTAGAGAAGTTTTTATTTAAATGTGCATGGGGGTTGCCTAAGTAGATGTCAGTTGAGCAGTGGACTCTTGGTTTCAGCTGGGGTCATGATCTCAGGGTTCTGAGATGGATCCCCTCATTGGACTCTACACTCAGCAGGGACCCTGCCTGAGAGTCTTTCCCTCTCCCTCCCCCTCAACCCCTCTCCACACTTATACATGTGTATTGTCTCTAAAATCAATCAATCAGTCAATCTTTGAAAAATAAATATGCTTTCAAGCTCTTCTTTTGTTTATTTTGTTTGGAGAGCGGTAGTTTCCCTTAGTGGGGGTGGGGCAGGGGGAATAAATTGCAGACATCCATAGGGCAAGGAACTTGCTTTATTTGTGTCTTCTCAGAGCACAAATATAAGTGCTCTCTGTAGCGAGCCTTCAGTGAATACTCTAATGAGTCAATCATCTTTTTTTTTTTTTTTTTTTTTTTTTAGATTTTATTTATTTATTTGTAAGAGAGAGAGAGTGAGAGCGAGCACAGGCAGAGAGAGTGGAAGGCAGAGTCAGAGGGAGAAGCAGGCTCCCTGCGGAGCAAGGAGCCCGATGTGGGACTCGATCCCAGGACGCTGGGATCATGACCTGAGCCGAAGGCAGCTGCTTTACCAACTGAGCCACCCAGGCGTCCCGAGTCAATCATCTTTAAAGCAGGTCGTGTCCACAACTGAAAATAACTTGTCAGAAAATAAGCTTGTCAGTTATAAGTGTCATAATAAAGATACTCTTTATAAGTAAATTCACTGTCTGATGTTAGGAAAATAATTAAACATTATTAAAAGTGTTTTTGCTATCTATATTCCACAATTAAAGCAAAGCAGATAGATATGCTAACAAAAGTGTTGTCTCTTTATTGTCTTCAAGACATTAACTTACTCATTTACATGTCCATTCATTTATTTTGTCATTCACTCAGTGATTATTTATTATTTATATGCTATCTGTCTAGTGTGTGTACATAGTACTGCTTTTCATGTGGTTTACAAGATGGCATTGAAGACAGATGTTAAAGAGATAATTTCACAAATAATGGAAAATACAACTATAAAAGTGCTGGTTGGTACTAGAGGGGTTGTAAGGGAACCTTAACCTTGTTAGGGTTGGGGGAGGATAAAGTAGATTAAGGAAGGAATTTTTAAGGAAACATCACTTAAGCTGAATCCAGAAGTAGGAGAGATTGCCTATCAAAGGGCTGAAGGGAGGAAATAGAAAAGTGAGCCTTTATGGTAGAAGGAATGATGAGGTAATGTTCTAATGCATGAAGGTAGATTTTACATGAGGCAAGAATAAGGTGAGTGGGGTATGACAAGGGAAAAGTCAAAAGATAACAAATTAAGAATTAGATAGGAGTCAAAAGAAAAATAAATGGCATTCATGAAGTTGTCAGTTCCTTTAAATGAGCATTTATATTTTTAGTATTTTTAAAATATTTTAAGCAAGCATGAAAAATTCTTAGTTTCAACCTAAAATATTTTAATTTTTAAATAATTATTCCATATTTTATTTATATGGATTGCCAGTGACTTATTTTTAAGGGACTTGAAATTAGAAAATATAGGAGCTGGTTATGGGAGTTTGTGACTAATTGAATTGGCCTGGCTCTCATGAATAGGAAGAGGAGAGTGGGTGTGATGAACATTTAAGAAGGTAGAGCCAGGCCTAAACAGTAGCTACCCCTAGTACACTCAATTTTCCAGACAAAACCCATGTCTTAGATTTGCTGTTTTAAGAAAAGGATAGCTCACCTAGCTCTGGGCAAGCAATAGTAAGGAACCAACCTTACCAAAAGGACTGTACAGTAGGTTCACAAAATAGAAGCTCTCAGTGTAAATTCCTGTTCCTGGCTTTTCTATGTAAGTCACATAGATGATAAGCTATTGTTTTTTATTGTACTAAAATGCACAGCCCTTGTGTATCAACAGAATGTAAAGCAAGATATATCACTGTGGCAACTGTAACTCCAATCTCAAACCAGAAAATGGACATTCTGTGATGTGTAGAATTTTATGGAGGTAGTGATCTTGTGCAGTTCCTAGGGCTCTGGTAGCAGAGACAACGTTGGACTAAGAAGTCAATAGATGGTGTTCTGTAGATTAGTAGGCAGCATCTTTACATAGCTCATTTCCTCTAGTTTGTCCTGCCATTATTCAGAGATCATTACTTGTCTGAAGCATGATTTTGGCATTGTGAGAAAGAGGTTGACTACTGACAAATGTTTCCTCATGGCTTTGACTTTCTGTATTATCCTGAATTGATTGTGGGTGGTTTTGTACGTTTATAAGCAATATCATGTATTTTCTTTTCAATGCTATTCTTGGAACACTTCAACTAAGAGATAGATACCAAATTTTCATCTATTCATGTTTGTCTATATATTTGCTTATAAGCAATACTGGTAGAAATTTAAAATGCCTAGAAACCAATTGTGGTATATTCCTATGTCATAGTAATACATTTGCTCTATTAGATGGATTAATATAAAGATGATCAGTATAGGATTCATATTGGTAAGTGATATGTTATGAGGAATCTTGTGGGGAAAGGATTAAAAGATTAAGAGCCATGCTTTTCATTATGCAGTCTTCTGAAGAAGTTAATTTTTTAAAATCATTTTTCAAATTCAAACAAAAAATTTATGAGAAAGGATTTTTTCACTTTGAATCAGTGAATTGAATGTTATCAAGAGACAACTAGAAAGCAATATTATTTTAAACTTTTCTTACATTGATAGAAAATATAAAATCTTTTTTATAGGAGAAGGTCTAAGTCAAAAATTATGTTTTAATATGTTTATGAAAACACAATTTATTATTAAAAATGTGAAGTTCTGGTCAAGCGTATGAAACAGTAAATGAGGATTTTAACAACTTGGATATTCACAACAACTTAAGATTAACCCGTTTTGTTTCTTTTTCTTTTCACATAAATGTGGACAGAAAATATCTTCAATATCAATAATTTATTCTCTAAATAACTCTGTTAAGGAGGGAAAGGAAGGTTGACATGAGCAAGTGAATTCTGAAGGAAAGGTAAGGGAAGAGAAATAAATCACTTTCAAATATTTTTAATGATTAGAAGGCCTCCCTTTTATTTACATTCATTTTGCACTTGACTCCTCATTAACATATGCCCTTATTCATCTTTTCATTAGCAGAGTTCATAGCAACCTAGAGAGAGACAGATAGACATTGTAAGCCTTCTTGCATGATAGGGTGGAGGACAAAGTTGTCTTGTTTGTATAACTTTAGCCTTTTTGATATTACTGAGGAGTAATAAAGCAACCTCACAAGAGCAACCCTGAATTATAGACACTGGGATGATGAATGAGCAATTCATCCAGAGCTTCCTTTGGATAGGCAAACAGTCTTAGACCTGTGTGTGAACTACTCTCCAGGCAGCTGGGGAATAGGTCAAGTCAATGTCATTATTTCCCTGAAAGTACTTTCTGTTCTAAGCATGGAGTCTTTTCAAGGCAGCAAGAAGTATCACACAGATGACTCAGCGTCATGCACAGGTGCTGGCTGGATTCAGCCCTTGGACCTGGGATTATAGCCTATTCAGATAATCAGCGAGATGTTAAAGAATTCAGTCCAGGATCAAAAACAAAGCAAGCATTTTCCTGTTTTGTTTTGTTTTGTTTTCCAGTTGGTTTCCCATGACCCTTTTCAAGTGTAAATTCTATTTATATTCCTAAAATTCATAGTCAAATTACTTTCTTAGTTCCTGACTTATCAACTGTTTCATTTCTCTTTGTGACATTACTGAACTATCTTTATTCAGCTTTACTGTTTTCATCCATGAACATGAGGATACTATAACCTAATTCACAGTGATATTTCCAGGATTAAAGAGATAACACATGGAAAACTATGGCAGAATCTTTGGGACATAGAAAGTCAGTCCTCTTCCAAACATAGAAATCATGGGTTTAGCCCTCCAAAGCATTTTGTTGTCATTCTTCCACTCTTTCTGGTAGGTAACTATTAAAGATAAAAGTGTGGGATGCCTGGGTGGCTTAATTAATTAAGAGTCTGCCTTCAGCTCAGATCCTGATCTCAGGGTCCTGGAATCAAGCCCTGAATTGGGCTCCCTGCTCAGTATTTCTAAATTCCTTTACATGTCATGGGACATCTTAGAAGGTGGAACCAAATACTTTTACGTGTGTAAACTCATAACCTGTTTTAACAATCAGTAGGAAAAAAAACATTAAACAAATATTCTGATTAGATAAAAGTTGGAATATATTTGAAATTTTAAAAACTTGTTTTTTTAAATTTTTTTTTTGCATAGACATTTTAAGATGATCAGAGTTGTGGATCATGAAGCAGAGTGTGGTCAAAAGTCTTTATCCCAAAATTTATCTTGAAAAGTATAATCAATAATGTCATTTTCATTTAGGAACAATCATTTCCCTGCTATTAATATAATATTTAGAATTATTATGATTAAAATTAATGCTTCCTAAAATTCCACTATATCAGAAAACCCATGACCTAATTTTTTTTAAAGGTTACTAGGGTCTTATACAACCAAATGAAATTTCATCTATAAGTAGTCTGCCGTAGTAAAGAATGTAGCAATATAACTTTAGTCAACAATATAATTTTAGAATCACCATTCTAAGATTTGCTTTAAGGTTATTCATATTGAAGGAGCTCAAAACATCCATAATAATCAAAGTATACAAAACTTATTTGGTAGAGGTTTGTAGAAACAGATCTTACTTTCAAATCCTAATGATTATCCAAATGTACTTAAGAATCAAATTTTGTTCCTTTTTCTAATTTTGTAGTAATCTCAAAATTTTTTCTTACAATTAGTTAAATTACTGCTAAGTTTGACTATGGTCATGAAATTATAAATCTTAGGGAAAATATTCTGGTTCTTTATCAAACATGGCAATGAAACAAATCATCTTAATTTCCAAGAATACATTAATTTTTTTTCTCTCTAAAGATGTTGTCAGTTCCTGAGTGAACCATGTTTTGGGGAAGAAACATTAGAGTGTACATTCTAAGACTTACTTTTAATTTTGTTTAGGGTAGAAGCCGATTGAAATTTAACTGATTCAATTTGTCGTAACATAGAAAGACTAAGAAATGAGTAATTGAGAAAACATTCTGAAAATAAAGTTTAACTTGTTGATCTCTTATAATATCTTGCTAAAATTTAAGCTGCCAGGGAATAATTAGTCAATGAAATGAATGTAACATTAGTTAGATGTTTCACTAATGTACAGCTTACTATCTTAGTAACTATTATTTAGTATTCATTCAATACACATTCACTGAGCATTATAAGGTACATAGTATCTTGTTAAATGTTCAAACACTTAAAGTAAAATTGTTGGAGAGGTAACCTCAAATTAAAACTCAGATAAAAACTTATACAATTGAGGAATAATTAAAATCAAAGTAAAAGTATTTGCTAATGATACAAGAGTTTAGAGAAGGGGGAAAGTGATTTATGAAAGAAAGCCAATTAAAGATGTGCCATATAAGCAAATGTTGAAGTGAATGGGCATGATTTGTAGAGGAAGAAGATTAAAAAAAATTCTGAAGTAAAGGTAACATAAATAGAGGCTTGAGATCAAAAAAGAGTGTATTGTATTTAGGGGACAGTCAGGAACTATAAAGTTCTCTCAATGGAATATTTATAGTAGTGTGAAGTAAGGTTAGACAGAATTTTGAAAGCCAAGCCGAAGTTTTAGAATTTATACCATGAGCACTAAGGAATTATGAGAAATTTTGGAAGAAACCCTACCCTGCTGATGGTAGTCAAAATTGGTTCAGTATTTCTGAAAATTTTCTTATTCTTTGACCCAACTCTGACAATTCTGGGAATCTATCCTGAGGGGAGAAAATCAGAGATGTCTTAAAAATGAATATTGTACAATGCTATTAATAACATTGAGAAACTGAATTTGGCCTAAATGTCTAACAATAGGGTTACAGTTAAATGAATTATGATACCTCTGGGAACATGATATGCTCATTGAACCCCAAGTTCTAAAAGAAAATCTATGACCCCCAAATGTAATCTGTTTAGTAAATTAGACTAAAAACAGATACTGGTAATATTGAAAAGTACACAAAAATATAACTCTGGTTATCAATAGATAAGGAATATTCTGGGTGATTCTTTTGTCCTTTCCTGGACTTAAAAACTTTGTAACATGAAGTTTCCACAATTTAGTACATAGTATTTCCAAAACATAAATAAATCGGAAAGTAATTTGTGACAAGATACTAACATAAATACTTCTAAATTTTAGAAGGAGCAATGCATGAGACTATAATGATAAGATATGGGTAGCAGGAGGCATATATAACTGTATATGCTTGAAAGGATTATTAGAATGGAAATAGGTGAGTAAAAGAAACATGATCAGTATTTGATATCTGCTTGAACATAGGTGTGAAGGATAAAATGTCAAGCCCGAGGGACGCATGGGTGGCTCAGTTGGTTAAGCAGCTGCCTTCGGCTCAGGTCATGATCTCAGCGTCCTGGGATCGAGTCCCACATCGGGCTCCTTGCTCAGCAGGGAGCCTGCTTCTCCCTCTGCCTCTGCCTGCCATTCTGTCTGCCTGTGCCTGCTCTCTCCCTCTCTCTGATAAATAAATAAAATCTTAAATAAAAAAAAAATGTCAAGCCCGAGAACTGATGGAAATGAAAATCAGTACTTTCAATGATAAGATCAGTGATGATTTTGGTATTGAATTATTAAATTTTAGGATCATAATTGGTACCCAGAATATGATGATAGAGCTTATATGAAACAGAGGAAGTAAAAAATATGCATTTAAGCATCATCAAGTAGTATTTAAGCTGTTAGAAATGATCTGCTAGAAAATGAGAAGACAGTAGAAAAGAAAGGAGGCCCAATCTGAAGCTCGAAGAATAAAATCCATAAATGGAGGAGGATAAAACAGCAAATAACTTAGAGAAAAGTGGCCAAGGGGCAGTAAGTTGGAGAATGGAGTAATCTACAAGTCACTGGAAAACAAACAAACAAAAAAAAAAGGAGTGTTTCAATGTGACAGTTGTTAATGTTGTCAAATATGGTAGTGTTCTGAAAAAAAAAAAAAAAAAGTGTTGCAAAAGAACGTCACCAAGGTAGAACATTAATAAAGGGAATGGGCAGAGGAGAGGCTTGTGTGCATCCTTAGTAACCACAGACGAAGTTGAATTAGAAACTGTTGCTTAAAAATCTGGTACAACATGAATAAGCTGTGAATATTCGGGAATTGTCCTTTGCTGCCTACCTGGAGTCCATGTGCACAATGTTGTCCATGAATGAAGTGTATGATGCTTTCTCTACTTTTATTTCAGGTGAATACCTTAGCTGGAGTCAAGAATTTTACAAAGTGTTTTCCTAAAACTTCAATTCCATGGGATTTTCTAGTGTGAGAGTTAAATAAGCAAGGTGTTCTGGAGTAAAGTGATTTGGGGAAAAACTGAATTATACAAAACTGAGGTTTCTTTAAAGAAAGACTTCTATTACTGCAACTTACTATTTTTATATGTATTATGAATATCCATGGAGGGGCTTTGGAACAATTTCCAAGATTCTTTGAGCATAGAATTCTTTTTTCATGGAGCACCTCTTAGACTAGTTTTCTGTGTACTTGATAGTGGGAAATAATGACAAACCTACTGTAGTGAGAAGTTTAGCCTCTCCCCACCTGCAAGGATCACCTATCCTACAACTTCTGTTTTGAGCTCTTCAAGCTTAGAACAACAGAGATGTTAATTACTATACATTTATGGAACTTCTCCTCATCTTTCACAGTTTTTATTTAGAATCACATAGTAAAATATTCTTAGAAGGTAACTGCAGATGGCATAAGACCAAATAGATGCTGTTCTTCTTGAAAAAAGGAAAATGTGACTTTTGATCTTTGATGGTATGTAGCATTCCAGCTCTTTCCTTTAAGAAGAGCTATCATTTAGCTGTAGTAAATAGTTTAACAATAATTTGAGGAAAATTAATTTCAAGATTAAAGTATCGACTTCACATTCAGTATTTCCTTTTCTGTTACACCACATATATGGACTGTTTTTCAGTCATACACCTGAAATGGCTCGACATTCTCTGCTTTCTCTATCTACTGACTTTTGTTTCCTAAGCATAATTTCATGAAGAGGATTTCTATGACTTCTAGGCTGAAAACCCCCATAGAAGATCTCTGTGCCTACTGCTATCAAACAGTTTACCACCCTGCATTGTAGTTGCCTGCTCTCTGGTCTGTTTTTGTACTAAGTGTTTTTGGAACCACCAAATGTGTAGTGTCTAGGATCTAGTCATTGCTTAATAATGGTTGAATAAATGAGTACAAGTTAATTAATGGATCTTCTGTGCATTTATGAATTCTGAAACTCTATGGAAAGTGGTTATAGGAGGTTATACAAAGCTCAAATAATTTACAAATGCAATGTGTATTTTATTTTATTTTATTTATTTATTTATTTTACTTTTTGAATGACTTCCTTTGGATTTTTCCCATAGTAGTGAGTATTTGAGCTTTTAACAATTTTTATTTAAAGCTATACTTTACAAATATCCAGCAAGAAATTTCTCCCATGCTTCATCTACCTTCTTCTTCATTTTTTTCTAATAACCTTCTTTTCCTTCATCCTTTAAAATGAACAGATGGGCTGTTCCAAAGTTTTTGCAAATCTACTTGCTAAACATTCTTATAGACTAAGTAAGCAACAATTGAAAATGAAATCCAACAGTCGTTTTACTGTTCTCCCATCAACTGGAGCAATAAAATGATTCCACGGGAGCATTTCTACAACTAGAAAATGTGATAGTGTTGTACTCTATCTCCTTTTACTTTCATAAGTGATAATAGATGATTTCTTCTTATTTCTCCCTTTCTCCTCTTTCTTGTCTTCTGTATATACTAGTGATCTCAAATTCCCTTAGCTGCAGAAATTTTCTTTAAAAATATCTTATGTTTTGGGGCACCTGGGTGGCTCAGTGGGCTAAGCCTCTACCTTCGGCTCAGGTCATGATCTCAGGGTCTTGGGATTGTGCCCTGCATCGGGCTCTCTGCTCAGCAGGGCGCCTGCTTCCCCTTCTCTCTCTGCCTGCTTCTCTGCCTAATAGTGATCTCTCTCTCTCTCTGCCAAATAAATAAATAAAATCTTTTAAAAAAATTAAATACCTTATGTTTCTAGTTACAGAAAAGTAGAACTGCTCTGTATAGCAGTTGGCGGAAATGTAGGAAAGTGAACTCCCACCTTGTTTTAAGCTTCTGTGGTGGCCTTTGTGATATATCTTTGGAACATAAATGTAAAATCAGTGGGCTAGAAGTTTAGCTTTTTTTTTTTTTTTTTTTTTTTTTTTTAAAGAATGCAGGACTCTAGGGGTGCCTGGGTGGCTCAGTGGGTTAAGCCGCTGCCTTCGGCTCAGGTCATGATCACAGGGTCCTGGGATCGAGCCCTCATCAGGCTCTCTGCTCAGCAGGGAGCCTGCTTCCTCCTCTCTCTCTGCCTGCTTGTGATCTCTCTGTCAAATAAATAAATAAAATCTTTAAAAAAAAAAAAAAAGAATGCAGGACTCTATAGTTGACATTTTAATCTAGTCTGCCCTTCTGTAGCAGGATTCGCTAGGCTTCAAAGTTACGGCCGATTCTTTAAATATTCTATCACTTGATTATTAGCATTAAAGTCATTCAATAAACTAAAAACACAGAATCATACTTTGGCTTGTTTTCTTGTATTATGGAGGATGTATAAGCTGTGTTTTTGTCTGAAAAAATATATAAATATGGAAGAGGAAACAATAGGGGTCTGGATGATTTGGAGCATTAATACGAATAAGACATAAATTTACCTCTAGGCTAATAATCTGAATTTTCCCAAAACAATAACAACTAAAAATTGTCAACCTCTGACAGCTGTTTGATGGTTGATAGAAAATGTGGTAGGACTCTCCATCTCATTCACATTATGCAGGTGTCCACATTTTTAAAAAATCATAATTGGCACTAATTAAGACTATTGTTGGCAGCTTCAGCAAGAAGGCAGACACTGAGTGGGCAGGAAGATCTGCCTGGCCTCTCAGCCCCAGACTTCCTGGCAGGTCACTGCTGAATTGTATTAACAAAGCTAAGTTATTCCTGCTCTTCTAATTCTGTAGAAAGAAAAACTCAATTTGCTACTACTAACAAAATAAACTATTCCAGTATATTTATTACTATACATTTACTACATATATTGGAAAGTCCAGGCTCAGGATGCTCTTTGGTAATAAGAATGAGCACACGCATTATGCATCATCCCTTATGAGAAGGCAGTGTAGCCAGATCATCAGCACAAGCTCTGCACAGTGAACGTGTACACGATTGACAGGAGAGGTAATTCTTATTAAGTGTGTGATGGACCTGTATCAGCTGATAACCACGAGCTTTGCTTTTAGGACTTGCTGCCAATACCTCTGTGATGGTCTTTGTATTTCAGTTGTGATGTGTGAGTCGTATTTGCCACCAGACACATTTGTGACTTTTATCTTGTTCTCACATGAAAATGACGTTGGCAATTAAACTTACTGTCTTGGGATTCCCATCCTGAAGAGTATTTTTATATTTTCTGTGATGAGAAGATTTTAAGCATAGAAGATTCATTCTCCTTGGTTGAGGAAGAGAGAAGTGTGTCTGCGTAGGCCAGTCAATATGAAAAAGGTATTTGGTGTTGGTTTCTTATAAGTGTATTTACAAATTACTCAGCCTTACAGACCCATGTTCACTTTTACATTCAGATGAAGGTCTGGATTAGGGGTAAGAGGAAAATAAAGCTCTGAAGTGGGGTACCTAATCATATGAAGGTTTGCAATTTTGTTAGGAATAATAGAGAAGCAATATTGAGAACTGTGGGGTTAATGAACACGGATGTGGCTTTCATGTGCAAATTTCTTTTGATTAGATGGAACAACAATTCCCAGAGTTGAGACTGGTGTCCACACACCCAGGCCTGCATCTGCATGTAAATGGCTTCATTAGAAGCCAGATCTGTGTGCACTAATGAACTGTACAAGGCACTCACAGAGTCTCTACTTCATGGGCTGCTTTCTTGCTGTGTCTGTTTCCTGTTCAGAAAATAAGTGATATATTTCTCCTTTCTGCCAAGCCATTGAAAAAAAAAAAAAAAGGAATAGATTGAGAACACGAAGGGGTGAGGACAGTGTACTGTTAATATATTTGTTCTCTTTTTCTTATTCTTATGGACTATAGATTGGAAACCTATCCTTTTATATATCTGAGTGAAATTAAACTTCCTCAAATTTACCCGGCCATTATCAAGGTTAGAATTTTTGTGGTTTGCCATTTATTTAATGCTGACTGGAGAATGGCTCTTGTGTTGAGCAAGAGTATCACTGAATATACAAAGAACTGAACTGTCTGTTCATTCTACCTAGGTTGAACCAGACCTCTAAAACTCCCTGAGTTTTTATTTTATGATTCAAGGCTTACCGCTAAGGAGAACAGTCTCCTTTGTGAGAGAAAAGGGTGAAATATGTTGTCAATATTTGGTTAATGAAATTCTGAAGTATCACTAGTTTTCTAGGGAATTTTTCTCAATAATCAGTTGATTTATAAATCGAACTGGTTTGCTTTCAGCAGTAGTCCATTTATTTTAGATGGAATTCGTTGGTGCCTGGTTTTGGGGTGGTGCTAATTTTGCGGGCTGTGAGGTAGTAAGACCTGTATTATATAATAAAAATAGTTACCAGGTTATTTCTGCTCACAATTTTTTTAGGGGAACAGTTTTAATAACTATTGAGATTTAATTTACAAACCATAAAATACATAGACTTTTAAGTGCAGTAAAGAATCTTGCTAGGTCTTTATACCGTAATCAAGATATAGAACATTTTCTGACCCCAACAGATTTCCTTATGTCTTACCTAATAAGCTTTCCCCTATCCCTCAGCTTTTGATGACATTGATCTGCTTTTGATCAATGTATTAGATTTTCTTCCTTGCAGTTTTAAATAAATGGTATCACATGTATTCTTTTCTGTCTGACTTTTGTTCTCAGCATAATGTTTTAAATATTCGTTCACATCATTGTACGTATTTGTAACTTATTCCTTTTTACTGCTGAGGAATATTCATTTTGATATACCATGACTTGTTTATCTATTGACCTGCTAATGTTCTTTTAGGCTGTTTCCACTTTGGGACTATAATGAATAAACTTGCTGTAAACATTTGTGTACAAATCTTTATGTGGATTTACATTTTTATTTCTTTTGAGTAAATACCTATGATTGCTGGTTCATATGGTAAGATCATGCTGACCTTTATTAGAAACTTCCAAACTATGCTAATGTGACTGCTAGTTTGCATTCCCACTAGCAATATGTAAGAATTTCAGTTGTTCCATAGTCTAGCTGATATTTCATTAACCATCTTTTAAATTTTAGCCCCCACTTCTAATGACTATTAAATGATATTTCACTGCATTTTCATTTCAATTCATATTTCACTAAATTTTCATTTCTCAGGGAACTAACAATATTGAACATTTGTTGCTATATACACTGGCTTTGCATATGTCATCTTTTGTGAAATTTTGCTCCTGTTTTTATTACTTTTGCATTTCTCTTTTTGATACATGTGAGTTCTTTAAATATTCTGGATCTGGCCACAAGCTTGTTTTCAGCAATATTAATTGTAAATATTTTCTTCTAGTTAGTGTCATGCCTTTTCATTTTCCTAATCATGTCTTTAGAAGAGTTTTGTTTTTTTTTTTAAATCATGACGCTTAATTAATTGTTTCTTTTATGTTATTGCTTTTAATGAACTTTCCAAAAATATTTGTCTTTTGTAAGGTCACATAAATTTGTTTCCTAGAAATTTTATAGTTTTAACTTCTATGTTTAATTCTAATTCTAGCTCCATTTCAAGTTAATTTTTGTGTGTGGTATAAGATGAGGTTTGAGGGTTGCTTTTTTTCTTTTTCTTTATAATGATACTGTTATTTTACCACTTTTTTTTTGAAAACACTAATCTTTTCACCATTGAATTGCTTTAACAACTCATAAAAAATCAAGTAAGTTGGTAAATCAAGTAGGTTGCTAAATCAAGTACATATTTGTGGATTTATTTCTGGAATATTTCTTCTGTTTCATTGATCTGTATCTCTATCCTTAAGCCAGTACCACATTGTTTAAATTATTGTAGCTTTAGAAAAAATCTTGAAATCAAGTAGTGTAATTCTTTCACCATTTTCTTTCATCTTCAGTTTTAATTATTCTAGATCCTTTGAGTTTTCACATAAATATAAGAGTCAGCTTATTAATTTCTACCAAAATAAACTTCTCAATTTTTTATTGTACTTGAGAAGACTCTAGAGCTCAGTTTTGGGGAGAATTAAATTTTAACCATATTGAGTCTTATAATCCATCAACATGGTATATCCATTTACTTAGATCGTTTTTTTCTCAGAAATCTTTTATAATTTTCAGTGTATGGATCTTACAAAAACTACTAATTTATCTGTAAATATTTTGTGGTTTTAAATGCCATTCTAAGTGTTATTGTTTTAATTTTGGTTTCCATTTTTTCCATGATATAGAAATACAAATAATTTCTGCATATTCACCTAATATTCTGATAACTGGCTAGCATTATCTATTAGTCTTTTTTATTGAAAGTATTTTATTTTATCCTATTGTGTGATTTTTGAGTGATTATGCCAGATACTGTGCTAAGCATAGAACAAACATTACCTCTTCAGTAATCAAACAATTCTTGAGATAGAGTCTATTATTATTTTTAGCAGCTTTATTGAGGTATTTGGTGTACAAAGAACTGCATATATTTAATGTGTACAATTTTGATGAGTTTGTATACATGTAAACACTCATAATACATCCCATAATCAAGATAACAGACCTATCCAAAACCTCCCAGGGTTTTTTTGTATCCCATTTTTTGTGGGGAGAGGGCTAAGTAAGCAACAATATGATTCCATTAAAATGGATTCCATTAAAATAATTCCATTAAAATTCTATTTTAAATGAATTATGAAGTGCACAACACTGCATTGTTAACTCTAGGCACTAGTATGTGGTACAGCAGATCTCTAGAACTTATTCATCTGGCATAAGTGAAACTTTATATCCTTTGAATAACACCTTTCCATTTCCCCCATCCCTTAGCCCATGACAACCAGTACTGTTCTCTCCTTCCATCAGTTTGGCTATTTTAAATTCTTCATATAAATGGAATAATGCAGTATTTACCCTTAGGTAACTGGCTTATTTCACTGAGCATAAAAAATGTTAGAGAGGTTTGGAGAAATTGGAAGCATTTGGTAGGAATGTAAAATGGTGCAGCAACTGTATGAAACAGTATGGTGGTCCCTCAAAAAATTAAAAATAACCCTACCATATGATCTAGTAATTCCACTCTGGATATATAGAGAAAATATCTGAAATCAGGATTTCAAAGAGATACCAGCTCTCTCATGTTCATTGAAGCACTGTCTACAATACCAAAATCTGGAAACTACCCAAGTGTTCATTGGCAGATAAATGGATACAGAAAATGTGGTATACACATGCAGTGGAATATTATTTGATGTTTAAAATTTAAATAATTTAAATTTAAATAATTTAAAATTATTTGATGTTTAAAATTAAGGATTTTATGTTTAAAGTTAAATTAATCTCAGGATTCCTGGGGTTCTCAGTTGGTTAAACATCCAACTCTTGATTCTACCTTGAACGTAATACATTGCTTAGGTTGTGATGTGGGAGTCATTAGCAAGCCCTGCATCAGGCTCTACACTCAATGCAGAGTCTGCTTGAGATTCTCTCCTTCTCCTGTCCCTACCACTGCTTGCTCTCTCTCACACTCAAATAAATATATAAATCATTTTAAAAAATTATTAAAAATTTAAAAATAAGGGAAATCTTCAATTTACAAAACCATTTATTAATTCTTGAATGACATTTGTACTCTTAAACCAAACTTGCATTCTTGAAATAAACTTCATGATGTAATACCCTTTTTATAAATCACTGCTTTTCATTGTTAATATTTTGTGAAGGCTGTTTTCATCTATGTCCATGAAGATATTATTTTCTTAGAGTATCTGCCTGATTTTGGTATCTGGGTAATGCTTTCTTCATAAAATTCACTGACAACTTTTCCTTTCTTCTCAATTATTTGTTAGAGTTTATGAAAGCTGGCATTAATTCTTCCTTAGATGTTTGATGAAATTATTTAGTATGGACAGCTGGGCCCTGTATTTTCTCCATGGGAAGTTCTTAACTAAAATTCAGTTTCTTTAGTAGATATAGGTATACTCTGATTTTCATTTTCTTTCTGAATCAGTTTTGTATTATGTCTTTTAGTGAATTAGTCTGTCTCATCTGAGTTGTCAAATTTATTGACAGTGTTCAGATAATTCTTTTATTATTCTTTGACTATCTATAAGATGTGTAATATTCTGCATTTATTCCCAATATTACTATTTTTGTCTTCTTTCTCTTTTTGTTGTTGTTTTTGATAAATCTAGCAAGTGATTTAATAATTTTATAAGTCTTCTGCAAGGTTGTTTTTTTTTAATTTTTATAATTTTTTTAAAATAAACATATAATGTATTATTAGCCCCAGGGGTACAGGTCTGTGAATCACCAGGTTTATACACTTCATAGCACTCACCATAGCACATACCCTGCCCAATGTCCATAACCTGCCACCCTCTCCCTACCCTCCTCCCCCCAGCCACCCTCAGTTTGTTTTGTGACATTAAGAGTCTCTTATGGTTTGTCTCCCTCCCGATCCCATCTTGTTTCATTTATTCTTTTCCTACCCATCAACCCCACTACGCTACATCTCCACTTCCTCATATCAGGGAGATCGAATGACAGTTGTCTTTCTCCGATTGACTTATTTCGCTAAGCATAATACCCTCTAGTTCCATCCACATTGTATCTTATGGCAAGATTTTATTTCTTTTGATGGCTGCATAGTATTCCATTGTATATATATACCACTTCTTCTTTATCCATTCATCTGTTGATGGACATCTAGGTTCTTTCCATAGTTTGGCTATTACGGACATTGCTGCTATAAACATTTGGGTGCGCGTGCCCTTTCGGATCACTACATTTGTATCTTTAGGGTAAATACCCAGTAGTGCAATTGCTGGGTCGTAGTGTAGCTCTACTTTCAACTTCTTGAGGAACCTCCTTGCTGTTTTCCAGAGTGGTTGCACCAGCTTGCATTCCCACCAACAGTGTAGGAGGGGTCCCCTTTCTCCGCATCCTCGCCAGCATCTGTCATTTCCTGACTTGTTGATTTTAGCCATTCTGACTGGTGTGAGGTGATATCTCATTGTGGTTTTGATTTGTATTTCCCTGATGCCGAGTGATATGGAGCACTATTTCATGTGTCTGTTGGCCATCTGGATGTCTTCTTTGCAGAAATGTCTGTTCATGTCCTCTGCCCATTTCTTGGTTGGATTCTTTGTTCTTTGGGTGTTGAGTTTGGTAAGTTCTTTATAGATTTTGGACACTAGCCCTTTATCTGATGTGTCATCTGCAAATATCTTCTCCCATTCTGTCAGTTGTCTTTTGGTTTTGATGACTGTTTCCTTTGCTGTGCAAAAGCTTTTGATCTTGACTAAGTCCCAATAGTTCCTTTTTGCCCTTGCTTCCCTTGCCTTTGGTGATGTTCCTAGGAAGAAGTGGCTGTGGCTGAGGTCAAAGAGGTTGCTGCCTGTGTTCTCCTAAAGGATTTTGATGGGTTCCTTTCTCACATTGAGGTTTTTCATCCATTTTTGTATCTATTTTCGTGTGTGGTGTAAGGAAATGGTCCAGTTTCATTTCTGCATGTGGCTGTCCAATTTCCCAACACAGTTGGTAGAAGAGACTGTCTTTTTTCCATTGGACATTCTTTCTTGCTATCTTAAAGATTAGTTGACCATAGAGTTGAGGGTCTATTTCTGGGCACTCTATTCTTTTGCACTGATCTATGTGTCTGTTTTTGTGCCAGTACCATGCTGTCTTGATGATGACAGCTTTGTAATAGAGCTTGAAGTCCAGAGTTGTGATGCCACCAACGTTGGCTTTTGTTTGCAATATTCCTTTGGCTATTTGAGGTCTTTTCTGGTTCCATATAAATTTTAGGATTATTTGTTCCATTTCGTTGAAAAAAATAAAGGGTGGTATATTGATAAGGATTGCATTAAATGTGTAGATTGCTTTAGGTAGCATAGACATTTTCACAATATTTGTTCTTCCCATCCATGAGCATGGAAGATTTTTCCATTTCTTTGTGTCTTCCTCAATTTCTTTCATGAATATTTTATACTTTTCTGAGTATAGATTATTTGCATCTTTGGTTAGGTTTATTCCTAGGTATCTTATAGTTTTGGGTGCAATTGTAAATGGGATTGACTCCTTAATTTTTCTTTCTTCTGTCTTTTTGTTGATGTATAGAAATGCAACTGATTATTGTGCACTGATTTTATATCCTGACACTTTACTGAATTCCTGTACAAGTTCTAGCAGATTTGGAGTAGAGTCTTTTGGGTTTTCCACATAAAGTATCTACTCATCTGCAGAGAGTGATAGTTTGACTTCTTCTTTGCCAATTTTGATGCCTTTAATTTCTTTTTGTTGTCTGATTGCTGAGTCTAGGACTTCTAGTACTATGTTGAATAGTAGTGGTGATAATGGCCATCCCTGCCATGTTCCTGACCTTAGCGGAAAAAGTTTTTTCACTCTCAGTTTTTCTCCATTAAGAATGATATTTACGGTGGGTTTTTCATAGATGGCTTTGATAATATTGAGGTATGTGTCCTCTATCTCTACACTTTGAAGAGTTTTGATCAGGAAGGGGTGCTGTACTTTGTCAATTGCTTTTTCAGCATCTATTGAGAGTATCATATGGTTCTTATTCTTTCTTTTATTTATGTATTGTATCACATTGATTGATTTGAAGATGTTGAACCAACCTTGCAGCCGCCCTGGAATAAATCCCACTTGGTCATGGTGAATAATCTTTTTAATGCTTTTTATTAATCCTTTTTAAAAAAGGATGGTATTTTTAATGTACTGTTGGATCCTATTGGCTAGTATTTTGGTGAGAATTTTTGCATCTATGTTCCTCAAGGATATTGGTCTGTAATTCTCTTTTTTGATGGGATCCTTGTCTGGTTTTGGGATCCAGGTGATGCTGGCCTCATAAAATGAGTTTGGAAGTTTTCTTTCCATTTCTATTTCTTGGAACAGTTTCAGGAGAATAGGAATTAGTTCTTCCTTAAATGTTTGGTAGAATTCCCCTGGGAAGCCGTCTGACCCTGGGCTTTTCTTTGTTTGGAGATTTGATGACTGTTTCAATCTCCTTACCTGTTATGGGTCTGTTCAGGCTTTCTATTTCTTCCTGGTTCAGTTATGGTTGTTTGTTTGTCTCTAGGAATGCATCCATTTCTTCCAGATTGTCAAATTTGTTGGTGTAGAGTTTCTCATTATATGTTCTTATAATTGTTTGTATTTCTTTGGTGTTGGCTGTGATCTCTCCTCTTTCATTCATGATTTTATTTATTTGGGTGCTTTCTCTTTTCTTTTTGATAAGTCTGGCCAGGGGGTTATCAATCTTATTAATTCTTTCAAAGAACCAGCTCCTAGATTTGTTAATTTGTTCTATTGCTTTTTGATTTCTATTTCATTGATTTCTGCTCTGATATTTATGATTTCTCTTCTCCTGTTGGGTTTTGGCTTTCTTTGTTGTTCTTTCTCCAGATCCTTTAGGTGTAGGGTTAGGTTGTGTATTTGAGACTTTTTTTAATTGTTTCTTGAGAAAGGCTTATATTGCTATATATTTTCTTCTCAGGACTGCCTTTGCTGTGTCCCACAGATTTTGAACCGTTATGTTTTCATTACCATTTGTTTCCATGAATTTTTTCAATTCTTCATTAATTTCCTGGTTGACCCATTCATTCTTTAGAAGGATGCTGTTTAGTCTCTATGTATTTGGGTTCTTTCCAAATTTCCTCTTGCGATTGAGTTCTAGCTTCAGAGCATTGTGGTCTGAAAATATGCAAGGAATGATCCCAGTTTTTTGATACCGGTTGAGACCTGACATATGACCCAGGATGTGATCTACTCTGGAGAATGTTCCATGTGCATGAGAGAAGAATGTGTATTCTATTGCTTTGGGATGGAATGTTGTGACTATATCTGTGATGTCCATCTGGTCCAGTGTGTCATTTAAGGCCTTTATTTCCTTGCTGATCTTTTGCTTGGATAATCTGTCCATTTCAATGAGGGGAGTGTTAAATTCTTCTACTATTATTGTATTATTGTTGATGAGTTTCTTTGATTTTGTTATTAATTGGTTTATATAGTTGGCTGCTCCCATGTTAGGGGTGTAGATTTTTTAAAATTGTTAGATCTTCTTGTTGGACAGACCCTTTGAGTATGATATAGTGTCTTTCCTCATCTCTTATGATAGTCTTTGGCTTAAAATCTAATTGATCTTATATAAGGATTGCCATCCCAGCTTTCTTCTGATGTCCATTAGCATGGTAAATTGTTTTCTACCCCCTCATGTTAAATATGGAGGTGTCTTTGGGTCTAGAATGAGTTTCTTGTAGGCAGCATGTTGATGGGTTTTGATTTTTTTATCCATTCAGATACCCTGTGTCTTTTGATTGGGACATTTAGCCCATTAACATTCAGGGTAACTATTTAGAGATATGAATTTAGTGCCATTGTATTGCCTGTAAGGTGACTATTACTCTATATTGTCTCTGTTCCTTTCTGATCTACTATTGTTAGGGTCTCTCTTTGCTTAGAGGACCCGTTTCAATATTTCTTGTAGAGCTGGTTTGGTGTTTGCAAATTCTTTCTTCTTCTTCTTTTTTTTTTTCCTGGAAGCTTTTTATCTCTCCTTCTATTTTCAATGATAGCCTAGCTGGATATAGTATTCTTGACTACATGTTTTTCTCATTTAGTGCTCTGCATATGTCATGCCTGTTCTTTCTGGCCTGCCATGTCTCTGTGGATAAGTCCACTGCCAATCTAATAATTTTACAATTGTATGTTACAGACTTCTTGTCCCAGGCTGCTTTCAGGATTTTCTCTTTGTCGCTATGACTTGTAAATTTTACTATTAGATGATATGGTGTGGACCTATTCTTATTGATTTTGAGGGAGGTTCTCTGCACCTCCTAGATTTTAATGTTTGTTCCCCTTGCTATATTAGGGAAATTCTCTATAATCATTCTCTCCAGTATACCTTCTGCTCCCCTCTGTCTTTCTTCTTCTTCTCAAATCCCAATTATCCTAATGTTGTTTCATCTTATGGTATCACTTATCTCTCGAATTCTCCCCTCATGGTCCAGTAGTTGTTTGTTTCTCTTTTCCTCGGCTTCTTTTTTCTCTGTCATTTGGTCTTCTATGATCACTAATTCTTTCTTCTGCCTCATTTATCCTAGCAGTAAGCGCCTCCATTTTTGATTGGCCCTCATTAATAGCTTTTTTGATTTCAACTTGGTTAGATTTTAGTTCTTTTATTTCTCCAGAAAGGGCTTTTATTTCTCTGGACAGGGTTTTTCTAATATCTTCCATGCCTTTTTCGAGCCTGGCTAGAACCTTGAGAATTGTCATTCTGAACTCTTGATTTGACATATTACCAATGTACATATTGATTAGGTCCATAGCCTTCGGTACTTCCTCTTGTACTTTTTTTTTTTTTTTTTTGTGGTGAGTTTTTCTGCCTCATCATTTTGTCCAGATATGAATATATGAAGGTGCAGTTAAAATACTAAAAGGGTTGCAAAGACCCCAGGAAAATATGCTTTAACTGAATCAGAAGAGACCCAAGTTGTGGGGGGGAGATAGGGGGTAAGAAGAAGTTCAGAAATAAAAAATTTAAAAAAAGAAAACAAATTAAAAAAATACAAAAAGGAAAATATATATATATATATATATTAGACTGGTGACTAGAACAGGGTCACTCACTTAATTTTGGGAGTATTTTAATCTCTTAAAAGAAACTATCTCCCAAAATCATAAAGAATGAAAAACATATAGGGGTAAACTCTATGAAGGGATAGAATATGACTATAAGGATAAAAAAAAATTTAATTTCTAAAAAAGGAGTTGATAAGGTAAGTTGGTTGGGAGAATAAAGAAAAAGAAGGTGGAGAGAATTTGCTCAGGCTGGAGACTAGAACAAGCCCGGTGCTAGATTTAGGGTGTATTTTGATCTATTAGAAGAAGTTGTACCCCAAATATTTTAGAAAAAAAAAACCCGATGTGTATACAAAAAATAAAGTTAGATACAATGAAGGATAAAATATGACTATAATGATGAAGGTTCATAAAAGATTTTTTTTTTAATGAAAGGTTTTGTTATGATAACCTAGTTAAAGAATTTTAAAAGAGGAAAGGGTGAAAGTTAAAAAAAATTAGCAGAAGAAAGAAAAAATTAAATTAAATTAAATTAGCTTTGCAAGACTAAAGATTCATGGGGAGAAAGCCATTAATTCCATGCTTTGCTTTCTCCTCTTCTGGAATTCCGCTTGGTAAGTGAACTTCGTCTTGGCTGGATTTCTTGTTGATCTTCTGGGGGAGGGGCCTGTTGTAGTGATTCTCAAGAGTCTTTGCCCCAGCCAGAATTGCACTGCCCTTACCAGAGGTCAGCCTAAGTAATCTGCTCAGGTTCGCTTTCGGGAGCTTTTGTTCCCTGAACGCTTTCTGTAGAGTTCTGGGGGACAGGAATGAAAATGGCAGCCTCCCAATCTCTGGCCTGGAGGAATCGAGAGCTTGGCACCCCACTCTTCAGTGCGTCCTCAGAGAAAAGCGCTCAATCACTCCCATCTCCCTGGGCTCCAGCTGTGCTCTGAGCTCACCCAGCCTGTGACCAAGCATCTCTGTCTCTGGCACACAGCTCCACCTGGAGTCTCTGAACCCCACATATCCCTGAGCTCTTCAGGGGGCTCCCTGGATCTTGTGGGGACCCCCTCACAGAGCAGCGGCCTGTGCCATGGATTACAGTTCAAGGTAACCCCGAGTTAAGAGCTCACTCCTCTGCTCTGTCTCTGTAGCCGGCTTCCCCATTCTAATACCTGCAAGCTCTATGACACTCAGACACCCCTGATCCTTCTGTGACCCCACGGGACCTGGGGCCACGTTGTCCCCACATGGGCCTCACCCCAGTTTAGCCTCCAGTTGAGCAGACTTTTAAAAGTCCTGATTTTTGTTCCATTGCTCCGCCACTTTCTGGAGCCGGTCCCTCCCCCCGCGGTCTATCTTCCCGTTGCTTTGGATTCACTTCTCCACCAGTCCTACATTTCAGAAAGTGGTCAATTTTCTGTTTCTAGAATTGTTGCTCTTCTCTTATATCTCCTGTTGGATATGTAGGTGTTCGGAATGGTTTGATAAGCTATCTAGCTGATCTCCTGCTACCTGATGTCCTCTCAGCCTGCTACTTCTCTGCCATCTTGACTCTTCCCCCTCTGCCAGGTTTTATTGATTTTCTCCACTCTGTTTTCTAATTCATTTGTTTTCTCTTTATCTTTAATATTTTCTACCTTTTGCTTACTGTATTATATCTGTTCTTCCTTTTTAGTTCATACAAAAACTTAGATCATTGATCTGAGGCCCCTATTTTTTCTAATCTAAGCATTTAAAATTAAAATTAAAATTACATTTTTCCTACATAAGCTGCTATAGCACCATCCCACACTTTTTGACCTACTGTATTTTCACTTTCATTCAACACAACACAAAATAATTTTTAATTTCTTTTTCAGTTTCTTTGAATCAAGAGTTATTTAAACTGGTGTTTTAAACTTTTCAATTTCTAGGGGTTCCTATAAAGTTTTGGTTGTTGATTTCTATTTAATTTCAATTTGGTCAGAAAATATGCTCTTATGATTTCAGTCTCTTTAGATTTCTTTAGTCTTGCTTTATTGTCTTCCTTTATGAATGTTTCATTTGTTCTTGGAACTAATGTGCATTCTGATGATATAAGCTGGAGTATTCTATAATGTCAATAAGATCAAGTTAGTAGGCAGTATTATTCAAGTTTTCTATAAGGTTTCTTATTTCTTCAAAATTATTGAAGTCTTTAACTGCAATGTGGAAGTTTAATTCTCCTTTCAGTTCTGTCATATTTTGCTTCAAATATTTTGAAGGTTTGTTACTGGGTATATATACATTTAAAGCTTTTAGGTTTTATTAGTGAATTGACTCTTAGTCATTATGAGTTATCTTTTTTTTTTAAAGATTTTATTTATTTATTTGACAGATGGAGATTACAAGTAGGCAGAGAGGCAGGCAGAGAGAGAGGGGGAAGCAGATTCCCTGAGCAGAGAGCCTGATGAGGTGCTCAATCCCAGGACCCTGAGATCACGACCTGAGCTGAAGGCAGAGGCTTAACCCACTGAGCCACCCAGGTGCCCCTCATTATGAGTTATCTTTTGTTATCATTTATAATATCCCTTGTTTTGAACTTTGCCATGTCTGATATTTATAGAATTCCCAACTTTCTTATTATTGTTTGCAGGGGCTATATATCTTTCCAGAATTTACTTTTAGCCTATCTATTTCTTTGTATTAAAAATGGATTTCTCATAGAGAATAAATAGGTCTTGCTTTTTTATCCAGTGTGTCAATCTCTCCCCTTTAATTGGGGTACTTAGATCATTTACATTTAATGTAAGTATCAAATTCATTAGGTTCGGGGCGCCTGGGTGGCTCAGTGGGTTAAGCCACTGCCTTCGGCTCAGGTCATGATCTCAGGGCCCTGGAATCGAGTCCCGCATCGGGCTCTATGCTCAGCAGGGAGCCTGCTTCCTCCTCTCTCTCTCTCTGCCTGCCTCTCTGCCTACTTGTGATCTCTCTCTGTCAAATAAAGAAAAAAAATCCATTAGGTTCGTATCTATGCTATGCTATTTGTTTAAACTTTTTTCCCATCTGTTCTTTTCTTTTTTTTCTTTTCTGCCTTATTTTGCATGAGTTGAGGAAATTTTGATATTCTCATTCTAAATCACTGACTGGTTTATTAACTGTATCTTTTAGGAGTTGCTCCACATTGTGTAATATGCATCTTTCACTTATAACAATCTACTTTCAAGTGATATTATATCACTTCACATGTAAAAATAGTTTTCTAATTTAAGTGAGTTGACCTTCATATAAGAAAAGTTTATTGTGATTCACAATCTACATCTCAGCCTATTGGTGTTGGCCTATTTTTCTTAGAAAACATATTATTGCTGTCCTGAATATATAGGCTTTTAGCCACAAGGGTACTGGGATAAGGTGGCAAGGGTATAATGACAGACTTTTCATGAAGCATAAGACAGATAGTTGGGTAGGAACTTGGAAGTTATGTTTTACATATCATTATATCCATAGAGCACAGCACAAGATCAGATCAAGTTCATCTGGAGTTCTGAAAGTATATGTAGTCAGAAGATAAATATATGACACAAAGGATTGCTAACATATCCTGGACAAATAGCCGAGAGCTCTAGTACACCATCTAATTTTCCGGAGTGCCTTCGCTACATCTTTTTGGTCAGAGTCATCAGACTTATTATAATTTCATTTAAATAATTTCATATATCTGAAAATATATTTATGAGGTGAGAGGTTAAACTTGTTGAGTAAAGGGTTTTAAAATCTTTTCTTTTTTTTTTTTTTAAAGATTTTATTTATTTATTTGACAGACAGAGATCACAAGCAGGTAGAGAGGCAGGCAGAGAGAGAAAGGAGGAAGCAGGCTCCCTGCTGAGCAGAGAGCCCGATGCGGGACTCGATCCCAGGACCCTGAGATCATGACCTGAGCCGAAGGCAGAGGCTTAACCCTCTGAGCCACCCAGGCGCCCAAGTTTTAAAATCTTTTCATGTAGAACTATCAAATATACTGCTTTGAATTTAGATTATGTATTCTTATGTGATGCTGTAATAAACCTGAGCAATTTGGAGAAGACAAGATAAGTCAGAGTGGTCTCTATCTCTTTGCTTTTTCTTATGGACCCCAGAAAGCCATGGCTAATGAAGAAGGATGCTGTGTTAGCACAAGGTTTGAATGTAGGAGAAATCCCAAAGGCAAAAAGATGAATTAGAATATTCTGAAGAAAATTATTCTGTACTGTGTGTCTATGTATTTTTTATCCAAAGTGTTATTCTTTAAATTAGATGCTATTTTGATACAATTTTGCCTACCTTGTTCTGTTTTTGATTAGTTGTTGTTAAATTAGAGGTTAAAATTTGAACTCTTTTTGGGAAGTCAAGTAGGTAAAAATGTATTTCCAAGACATGTTTTGATTAACTTTCACAAACTATGAATTAAGATATAATTTCCAAGAGTTATGATCATTATTTCTACTGTCAGAAGAGGAAAAGTGGCATATGTTCATTATATGATGTACTTAAATCTTTTTTTTAACTTTTATTTATGTTTTATTTTAGAAAGAGAAAGAGAGGGGCTGGGGGAGAAGTGCAGAGAGAGAGAAGAAGAATCTCAAGCAGATTCCATGCTGTCACAGGTCCTGACATAGGGCTCAATCTTATGACTCTGAGATCATGATCTGAGAGGAAATGAAGAGTCAGATGCTTAACTGACTGAGCCATCCAGGTGCCCCTAAGTCACTTCTTTTTATATTCATTTCTTCTTTGATACTAAAGTCAGAACATCTCTTCTCCCCCTAAATTCTTTAAAGATGCTATATCCTTATTAATTTATTATTTTCTGATTAAATATATGTGATTTAATAAATGACATTTTTAAAGTTTTAAAATGAAATTATTGTAAAGAGAAATTCTTCTCAACATTCTAATAAATTTGACTCTTAGATATATCTGCTGTTCGGGATGCTTGGGTGGCTCAGTAGGTTAAATGCCTGCCTTCAACTCATGTCATGAGGCCAGGTCTTGGGATTGAGTCCCATATCGGGCTCCCTGCTCAGTGGGGATCCTGCTTCTCCCTCTGCCTTAAGCTTCCCCTGCTTGTGCTCTCTTTCTGCCTCACAAATAAATAAAATAAAATCTTTGAAAAATATATCTATTGCTCAAGGTCTCATTGATGACTGTATTAAATACATTTCTCTAGAGTTTTGGTTTGCTGTGGAGGATTTCTTTTGATGAAATATTTCAAGTCAAATAGAAATTTTCTTTTCTCTATGTGAGTGTAAACTGCCAGTGACCCTTAGAACTCTGGGTCTCAAGTGAGTCATCACATCTGAAGTAGGTAAGCTTTCTTCTGGAATTTCTTCAAGGCATATTAATTTCATTTAAAGTATTTATGAGAAATTTAAATCCCTTATATTATTTAACTTTCATATCCTATGATTTAATAAATCATTCAGTTTATTGAAAACCTATAATGAACAAGGTCCAAGGGAGGTAAACGAATGAAAGAAACAGGGCTCCTGGGTGGCTCAGTCGTTAAGCATCTGCCTTCAGCTCAGGTCATGATCCCTGGGTCCTGGAACTGAGCCTCACATTGGGCTCCCTGTTTAGCAGGAAGCCCTGCTTCTCCCTCTCCCACTCCCCCTGCTTGTATTCCCTCTCTCACTATGTCTATCTCTGTGAAAATAAATAAATAAAAATCTTTAAAAAAAAATGAAAGAAACATGGTTTCTGCCCATTTTACAATTTAAATAGGGGAGCTGCTATAGATTGAATATTTTTTTTAATATAATTTTTTATTTTTTATAAACATATATTTTTATCCCCAGGGGTACAGGTCTGTGAATATTTTTGTACCTCCACAAATTCATTTGTTGAACTCCTAGTCCCCATTATGAAGGTATTAGGAGATGGGAATTCTGGGGTGCGCTTAGGTCATGAAGATGGAGCCCTCATAATGGGATTAGTGCCCTTAAATAAAAATGACAGCATATGATATGAGAGTTTCACTCTGTCTCTCTTTCTCTTTCAACCATGTGAGGATACAATGAGAGAGTGGCCATCTATAAACTGGGACATAGGCTCTCAACAGACACCACATCTGTCAGTACTTTGATATCAGATTTTTCAGCCTTTAGAACTGTAAGAAGTAAATGCTATGGTATATAGCCCAAACCCAAGATAAGAACTAATACATAAACATGGAGAAGGCAGTGCTTTTTGTAAGAGGTTTAGAGGTAAGAGAGGAAAATTTGGGATGGAAGTTTGAACAAAATGCCAATGACAGGCAGTGTTTTGATGGACACCTTTGCTGGAAGGACACTTTATGAGTTATGGCATTATGAATACAAACATGCTGGAAGAAATACAACTCATAATCTAACAATGGCCAGTGGTTTTGTTCTTTTTGGTGGTAGTAGGTGTCAAGTAGAGGTGTAGAGGTTAAAGCTGAAAAGCTCTAACAAAATACTGATTTCAGAAGGTGACTGCAAGATTATGTAATCTAACCTAATTTCATAAATGAGGAAAATGAAGGACACAATTATTTGCTGTCCATCTAGTGCATAGCTCCAAATTTTTTTAAATTCCATTTTGCCTCTTCAGGGTATTATGTCTAGGGGTCATACTTCAGAAAACCCTGATCACTTATGTGTTCAGATTTGATCTGGTAAAAAATGGTCATCATTTATAGTTTTTGAGGAGGCAAGTAATATGATCAGAGTCATGCTGAGGAAGATTCCTCTGAAGTTATCTGGAAGATGGATTAGGATGCAGGGACCCTGATGGGAAATAAATTATCAGTTGATTTAACAGCCTAGAATAGTAATAAGAGTCTATGCTATAATGATAACAATAGTAATAAGAAGGAAGAGATTGTGATAGAACAGATAGATAGACGCAGATATATGTGCATCTGTAATATACACACACAAACACACTTTGCTTAGTGTTATCAATTGGATGTTTGTCTTCCACGAAACTTCATATGTTGGAGCCCTAATCTCTAATGTAATGGTACTGAAAGTGGAGCCTTTGAGGGATAATTAGGTCACAAAGTTGGGAACACTCATGAATGAGGTTAATGATCTTATAAGAAGACAACATGAGAGACATGTGAAGATGCAACAGGACTACTTCTGTTTGCAAACCAGTAAAGTGGGGCTTCACTTTACATAGAATTTATGGGCACTCTTATATTGGACTATCCAGTCTCCATAACTGTTAGGAATAGGTGTGCATTTTTTAAGCCACCCACAGTCTATGGTAATTTGTTACAGCAGTCTGGGTTAAGACACTTAAGGTAGAAGTGGCTAGATTATTGTCTAACTGACTGTGAGATGCCAGGGTAAAGAACCAAGTGGACAATGACTTGGAAATATGGTCTTGTGGATCTGGAGTAAGGCAGTATTGTTCCCAGACATAGGACATTGCTCTGATCTAATAAGAATCATGTACATGTACACACAAGTGCATATGCATACACACACATAGACCAAAAAAATCACTCCAAAAAGCTTTATTTTCACCATAGAGAAAGCGTCTCTCAAAGTGCTGGTTCAGCTAGACAGGCTAGAAATGGGACACAGAGATAATTCCTCTGGAGCCATTATTCAAGAGGGTCAACTGTGATGGAGATATGTCAGATGACAGGTCAGACACTCAGAGGATGACAGCCTGCCTCTCTGTCCCAGAGCATAACACATAACAAAAGGAACAAGTAAAAAAGAACCTAAGATGTATTCAGATAGGCTGGATTGTAATTATTATTTTTTTATTATTGACATATAATGTATTATTTGTTTCAGGGGTACAGGTCTGTGATTCATAGGTCTTACACAATTCACAGCTCTCACCGTAGCACATACCCTCCTCAATGTCCATCACCCAGCCACCCCATCCCTTCCACCCACCTCCACTCCTACAACCCTCAGTCTGTTGCCTGAAATTAAGAGTCTCTTATGGCTTATCTCCCTCTCTGGTTTCATCTTGTTTTACTTTTTCCTCTCTTCCCCTATGATCCCCTGCCTTGTTTCTTAAAGTCAGTCAGAGAAAGAGAATTATTATATGATCTAACTGATATGGGAATTTACAGATTGTAATTATTTTTAAAATTAGAGCTGAAAAATACCCCATGAACCAACCTTATATTTTTTGTAATGGGAAACAATACAAATAAACATGTATGTATTTTATGGCAAACAACAGAGTTTGACTAGTTGGTCTGTAGGGTGAAATAACTTGTGCTAGTACCATGTATCCTGACTTTCAGTCTAATCTTCTTTCCATTGCTTTAAGGATTTTGACTAGAAACACAAAGACAAAATTGTAAAGAAAAATCACATGAAATTATATGAAAGGTCTAGGTTAGGACTAAGTTATGCTAGCTACTTGAGAACTAAATTTCTCAAGCTACATTGTGAGGCATGCAACCCCCTTTTCTGTAGTTCAAGCAAATGCTTCCATTTACTCCTTCTTGTAACCTCTAGTTACTTTTGCTAGACTTCCCATTGTCCTAATTGGAAGGGAGAAAATAAGGCATTGTTACCATAAAAGCACCTTGTGTGTTTTCATGCTTCCTGCTTGGGAGACCAAAACTTATAAAAGGCTGGTTTTACAGTAAAAACCTTCACTACTGTAATCTTCCATATGCATCTATCTGTTCTGTTCATTAGTTTCAGACCATCTGCTGCCCTCTTGTGGCGGTATAACCCACCTACCTATGCCCCAACTCCCAGCCCTTAATGGTTTTGCTCAATTGAAATGGTTTTATCAAGTCAAATAGAAACAGACATCTCAAACTATAATTAATCTCTTTGTTATTGTACTTTATTACACCATTGTATTTTGTTTCAATTAGGCTCTAAAATATGTAGGTATTATATAATGCTACTGGTCATCTTAAAGACAACATATCTTAATACATCATGGATTGAGTATGTCTCCTGGGGAATTTGGAAGTAACACCTTTTACTTTCTCTTAACCAACTGAGCCACCCAGGTGCCCCCACCTTTCACTTTCTCAAGTGGAAGCTTAGATAAGCCATTTTATATTAGCAAATAATGTTCAAAAATAGAAATAAAATCACCTACCAATAGTAAGATATATAAAGTTGTGAAAATACTCTTAAGAAAGCCATCATTAAATTCTTGATTAAAGTGTGTTGATTAAAGCATATCTTTCTGTAATACTACTACTACTAATGGCAAAAAGAAATTATTTCAGGTAAAATTATTAATTATATCTTTTTAATAGATTTTGAGAATTTGGTTTTCTAAGAGATTCTAAATTTCAATACCCAGTAATACATGAACCAGTATGTTCATCTCTAAAGTCATTACACTTCATTTTATAGCCTTCTCTTTTATATCAAGATTCCAATGTTCTTTTTTGGTCAAAAGAATGAAGCCAAAGCTAAACCAAGGATAAAGAATTCTTTTATTAAATTTGACATGCATGTCCCTGATATTTTCTCATTCCACTGCCTTTTATTTTCAGCTTCTCATTACCATTTTAAATTAGGAGCAAAGATATTTAACTTATTCAATATAACACTTTAATGAAAACTAAAGAGCTAATTCAGAGTAACACCATATACTCAGCTACTCTGAATACTCAGCAAAGCTGACAATTCCATTTAAGGGGAACTTTTTTTTTTTTTTGAATGTTGTTTAAAGACTATATTAGGTAATTCAAATGTTTCTATTAAAATGATTCCTAATTAAAATACTCAAAAAGATTAGGAGAAAGGAAACAAATTAAATGTTAAAATATACTGCTACTGCAGTTTTGATAATCAAGGTTTTGTCACTCTGAAACACCCAAGACACAGGTCAAGATTGTGCTTAGGGTTCAGAAAAGAACACCAAATCTTTTTTGAAGATGATTTTAGATAGGATTAAAAAAATCAAAGTCTCTATGGAAAAATCAGAAACATTGCAATTCCCAATATTTATTTTACGGGTTAGTACTGTTCATAGTTTGAATGTGTGTGGAGTGCATCCTTTTAAAGTTGTTTAGGGTCTCTAAAAGTCTTAAACTAGCCATTAGAATCATCACACCAGGGATGCCTGGGTGGCTCAGTCAGTTAAGTAGTGAACTTTTGGTTTCAGCTCGGGTTATGATCTCAGGGTCCTGGGATTGAGCCCCACATTAGTCTCTGTGTTCATGGGAGAGTCTGCTCAAGAACTCTATGTATATATGTATGTATGTATGTATGTATGTATGTATCTATCTATCTATCTATCTATCTATCATCTATAACATAGTTTCTCTCCTTCAGAATTGAGTGCAGTGGGCAGACATTGGTTATTTGGTAAATGTGACTACTCAGTGTTTGAAGTTCTTCTATGACTTTTCTTCTTTACCATCACAGGATAATCTGTCCTGGAAGACAGAGTCAAAGGGGTTGTCTCAGGTTGTTTTCAAGAAAAGAATGACTCTAGTAATTACTACTTTAACTCAGAACATTCCTCATTATTAAGTAAAAGCATTAAGTCTTATATATGCAAAAACTAAATTTTTCCCATTTGAAAGATAGTCTGGATACTACATAAAATCTGCTCTACTTGTATAAACAAAATAAACAAGAGGTATCTATTTATTTCTTGGTCATATTAGTTTATTAATAATTTTAGCATTTCACTAACTGAATCTAAATCTATCCACAACCTAAAAGAAAATTTTTTTTCTTTGCAAGGTATTTGTCATGAAGAAATAAACAAAGAAACATTGATCAGGGAAAATTCTGCAAACTCAAGTCTCCCCTTAATAGGCACCCCCATTCTGAATATGTACACAATACCGAAGAGTCAAGCTTTGTATTTGTAAAAATGAACTTTAGGTAATTTTTCTTTCAATACAAAGAAAAGATGTCATTTCTTACTGCCTTTCCTCAGGGTTTCATGAGACAAAGAAATGAGCAGTTAAAAACAATCACATGTGTAAAGCAGCATGGTAGGGGTGCTCTCAAAGTTTAAACATGATTCTAAATCATTGAAAGCTGGATTATAAAACTGTATTATAACAGTTACATTATAAAATTAGAACTTCCTAACCCACTGTGTTTCTCATTTTTAAAATTTATAAAATAAGAAAGGTGTTTGGCCTTCATTAGAAATTTAGTGAGACTATTTGAGAAATAAAAATTTTAATTATAAATTATATGAAACCCTTCAAATACAATATGGGGTGAATTAATTTGGATCATTTACAGATATATGCCAGTGGGAATATTCAATACATGTTTATTATTCACTATGCACTAGGAATTGGTTCTTACTTGATTTTTATTAAGCATGTATTTATTAAATAATAATATTATTTTTATGTTCAACTGGTGCTCTTTTCTATGAGCCATGATTCATTATTGGAAAGATTTAGGTGTAATTGTGCTGTTTTAAGAAAAGAAGCAAGTCACCTACCTGTGTCCCTCTCTCCCCCCTTCCTCCCTTTCTCTCTCTCTTTCTTTCTTCCTC
Source organism: Mustela nigripes (assembly GCF_022355385.1). Taxonomy (NCBI): domain Eukaryota; kingdom Metazoa; phylum Chordata; class Mammalia; order Carnivora; family Mustelidae; genus Mustela; species Mustela nigripes. Next base: position 76,222,179 of record NC_081569.1, read on the forward strand.
CCTCCTTCCCTTCCTTCTTTCCTTCTCTCATCTCAACTATCCCCTTTTCTTTTCCTTTCTATATCCCATGAGATGCCCATGTACACCAGCAGGATAGATGCCTTATCTTGTGAATAAACTGGCAGTGTTGATCTACAGCTGTATGCAGACCACATCTTTCTTCCAAAGCGGCAAGGCACACATTTAAACTCAAATCTCAGAGATTGCAGCACTGAGATTGCAGTACAAATTGGTATGACCAACCAAACCCAGCAACCATCGATCTTCATTCTTCCTGCCACCCTGGAAACTGAATCCTTTTGTAGCAAGAGGTAACTAAAATTCTGAAGTCGACTTGCAATAAAGGGAAGCAACAACTTTAAGATTGGACTGGAATATCTGACAGCTCTCTGAAACAAAACAAAAACAAAATGTACCCAGGTTTCAGTTACGCTCTATTTGGTTTCTTTTCTTGTTAAATAAGCCCTGGCATATTACTCATTAGACACCTTGTGGGCAGCCCCACAAAGATGTGGGCAGTTCAATTTAGAGTAAGTGGGAGGTGTATAATTCAGCATTTACGCTTCTGGATGAATCAGCCTTCAGCATATGAGAATTTTGCCATATACTTCAAATATTCTTATTTCCCTAGCTGCTGGCTCAAGTTTGAATTTAAACAGAAATATAAACAATACATGGGGAGTGGGGGGAAGCCATTTTTCTAAAATAATTTCCATTAATAATGAAACCTTGTTTGAGGCAGTAAACCAAGAGAATTTGTTTCCCTGATATGTTCCTTCAGTTTGTATGTGGACGGGAAGAATGTGCCTAGGAAGCCAAAACCAGAAGATCGTGCACTTAATCCCTTGCCAGGTGGTTCCAAATATTTTTATGTACCCTTGGAAACATTAACTGTGGCTCAGAGAATGTATTTTTAATAGAGAAGGCTTCAGCAGTTTCTGTCTGCTTTGTATCTCATCATTTCTGCCCTATGGAGGGCCTTTCCCAATACAGACAATATGCCCAAAACAAATGGTTACGTATCCCCAAGAATGAATTGACCTAAATCTGTTAAATGGGCAGACAGTGGACTAGAGACAGTTGTGAATTTCCCCCATCAGGAAAAACAAAGCCACAAACAAATAAAAACTGAAGTGAAAATCATCCCTTCTCACCTGAAGATGATTAGAATGTTGTAGAATAGGATTTCCACAGTTACCAAAATGAAGTTCATTACTAAGCATCAACAAGTAAAATAAAACAGCAACATATTATTATTTCCCAACCAAATTGTCAAATATTTACCAATGAATAATTTACCCAATGCTAGTAATGGTGTTAGGGTATTAGCATTTTTTCTTGCCATAGATTATTAGCAAAAAAATGACAGGACCTATTCCCCTGTCTGAATAACACCCTTGGTATGTTCGCAATTCCTCTTGTCAAGAGGTGGAGTCTCTTTGCCCTCCTCTGGAGTTTGGACTGGCTTTGTGACTTGCTTTGAACAAAAGCATGTGGTAGAAGTGATGTTTGTGCCAAACATCAATATATTTTTAATGTCTGCATTGAAAATCCTAGAAGGTTTTCTTTCTCTCCTGTCCTTGGCACCTTTTACTTCTTCTGCAGATCACTAGTCATTATCTTGCTGAGGGGTGGAGTCTGTTATTAAACCCATTCTCATCATTCTGACTCAGGTTAAGAATACTGGCTTCTCCTGTCTTCTCTCAGAAAGACTGGTTTATATTGCTTCATACCATATATAGTTTACTTTTAGTATAAGCATTTTTTTTGCCTTCATTAATTTTTTATTTTTTATAAACATATATTTTTATCCCCAGGGGTACAGGTCTGTGAATCACCAGGTTTACACACTTCACAGCACTCACCAAAGCACATACCCTCCCCAATGTCCATAATCCCACCCCCTTCTCCCAAACCCCCTCCCCCCAGCAACCCTCAGTTTGTTTTGTGAGATTAAGAGTCACTTATGGTTTGTCTCCCTCCCAATCCCATCTTGTTTCATTTATTCTTCTCCTACCCACTTAAGCCCCCATGTTGCATCACCACTTCCTCATATCAGGGAGATCATATGATAGTTGTCTTTCTCCGCTTGACTTATTTCGCTAAGCATGATACGCTCTAGTTCCATCCATGTTGTTGCAAATGGCAAGATTTCATTTCTTTTGATGGCTGCATAGTATTCCATTGTGTATATATACCACATCTTCTTAATCCATTCATCTGTTGATGGACATCCTGGTTCTTTCCATAGTTTGGCTATTGTGGACATTGCTGCTATAAACATTCGGGTGCATGTGCCCCTTTGGATCACTACATTTGTATCTTTAGGGTAAATACCCAATAGTGCAATTGCTGGGTCATAGGGCAGTTCTATTTTCAACATTTTGAGGAACCTCCATGCTGTTTTCCAGAGTGGCTGCACCAGCTTCCATTCCCACCAACAGTGTAGGAGGGTTCCCCTTTCTCCGCATCCTCGCCAGCATCTGTCATTTCCTGACTTGTTGATTTTAGCCATTCTGACTGGTGTGAGGTGATATCTCATTGTGGTTTTGATTTGTATTTCCCTGATGCCGAGTGATATGGAGCACTCTTTCAAGTGTCTGTTGGCCATCTGGATGTCTTCTTTGCAGATATGTCTGTTCATGTCCTCTGCCCATTTCTTGGTTGGATTCTTTGTTCTTTGGGTGTTGAGTTTGGTAAGTTCTTTATAGATTTTGGACACTAGCCCTTTATCTGATGTGTCATCTGCAAATATCTTCTCCTATTCTGTCAGTTGTCTTTTGGTTTTGATGACTGTTTCCTTTGCTGTGCAAAAGCTTTTGATCTTGACTAATTCCCAATAGTTTCTTTTTCCTTTTTGCCCTTGCTTCCCTTGCCTTTGGTGATGTTCCTAGGAAGAAGTGGCTGTGGCTGAGGTCAAAGAGTTTGCTGCCTGTGTTCTCCTTAAGGATTTTGATGGATTCCTTTCTCACTTTGAGGTTTTTCATCCATTTTTAGTCTATTTTCATGTTGGTGTAAGGAACTGGTCCAGTTTAATTTTTCTGCATGTGGCTATCCATTTATCCCACACCATTTGTTGAAGAGACTGTCCTTTTTCCATTGGACATTCTTTCCTGCTTTTTCAAAGATTAGTTGACCTACAGTTGAGGGTTTATTTCTGGGCTCTCTATTCTGTTCCATTGATCTATGTGTCTGTTTTTGTGCCAGTACCATACTGTCTTGATGATGACAGCTTTGTGATAGAGCTTAAAGTGTGGAATGGTGATATCACCAACTTTGGCTTTTTTCCCAATATTACTCTAGCTATTCGAGGTCTTTTCTGATTCCATGTAAATTTTAGTATTATTTGTTCAATTCCTTTGGAAAAAAAAAAAAAAGGATGGTATTTTGATAGGGATTGCATTAAATGTGTAGATTGCTTTAGGTAGCATAGACATTTTCACAATATTTGTTCTTCCCATCCATGAGCATAGAACATTTTTCCATTTCTTTGTGTCTTCCTCAATTTCTTTCATGAGTAATTTATAGTTTTTTGAGTACAGATTATTTGCCTCTTTGTTTAGTTTTATTCCTAGGTATCTTATGGTTTTGGGTGCAATTGTAAATAAGATCAGCTCCTTAATTTCTCTTTCTTCTGTTTTGTTGTTGGTGATAGAAATGCAATTGATTTCTGTGCATTGATTTTATATTCCTGATACTTTACTGAATCCCTGTATGTGTTCCAGCAGTTTTGGAATGGAGTCTTTTGGGTTTCCCATATAAAGTATCATATCATTTGCAAGGAGTATAAGTTTGACTTCTTTGCTGATTTAGATGCCTTTAATTTCTTTTTGTTGTCTGATTGCTGAGGCTAGGACTTCTAGTGCTATGTTGAATAGTAGTGGTGATAGTGGACATCACTGCTATGTTCCTGACCTCAGGGGAAAAGCTCTCATTTTTTCCCCATTGAGAATGATACTCGCTGTGTGTTTTTTATAGATAGTTTTGATGATATTGAGGTGTGTACCCTCTATGCCTACACTCTGAAGAGTTTTGAGCAAGAAAGGATATTGTACTTTGTCAAAAGCTTTTTCAGCATCTATTGAGAGTATCACATCTTTCTTGTTCTTTCTTTTATTAAGGTATTGTATCACATTGATTGATGTATAGATGTTGAATCAACCTAGCAACCCTGGAATAAATCCCACTTGATCATGGTGAATAATCCTAAAGGATTACTGTACTGTTGGATCCTATTGGCTAGTATTTTGGTGAGAATTTTTGCATCTGTGTTCATCAGGGATTTAGGTCTATAATTGCCCTTTTTGGTGGGGTCTTTGTCTGGTTTTAGAATAAAGGTAATGCTGGCCTCATAAAATGAGTTTGGAGTTTTCCTTCCATTTCTATTTTTTGGAACCATTTCAGGAGAATAGGTATTAATTCTTCTTTAAAATATTTGGTAAAATTCTCCTGGGAAGCCATCTGGGTCCTGGGCTCTTGTTTGTTGGGAGATTTTTGATGACTGCTTCAATCTCCTTAGTGGTTATGGATCTGTTCAGGTTTTCTATTTCTTCCTGGTTCAGTTTTGGTAACATATATGTCTTTAGGAATTCATCCATTTCTTCCAGATTGTCAAAATTCCTGGTGTATAGTTGCTCGTAATACGTTCGTATAAGTGTTTGTATTTCATTGGTGTTGGTTATGATCTCTCCTATTTCATTCATGATTTTATTAATTTGGGTCCTTTCTCTTTTCTTTTTGACAAGTCTGCCCAGGGATTTGTCAATCTTGTTAATTCTTTCAAAGAACCAGCTCCTAGTTTTGTTGATTTGTTCTACTGTTCCTTTGGTTTCTATTTTATTGATTTCTGCTCTGATCTTTATTATTTCTCTTCTCCTGCTGATTTAGGCTTTCTTTGTTGTTCTTTCTCTAGCTTCTTTAGGTGCAGGGTTAGGTTGTATACTTGAGATCTTTCTTGTTTCTTGAGAAAGGCTTGTATTGCTATATACATATACTTTCCTCTCAGGACCGCCTTTGCTGCATACCAAAGATTTTGATCAGCTGTGTTTTCATTTTCATTTGTTTCCATGAGTTTTTAAATTTCTTCCTTAGTTTCCTGGTTGACCCATTCATTCTTTAGTAGGATGTTCTTTAGCCTTTATGTATTTGAGTTCTTTCCAGTTTTCCTCTTGTGATTGAGTTCTAGCTTCAGAGCATTGTAGTCTGAAAATATGCAGGGATATCAAAAGATCCCAATCTTTTGATACCGGTTGAGACCTGATATATGACCCAGGATGTGATCTATTCTGGAGAATGTTCCATGTGCACTAGAGAAGAATGTGCATTCTGTTGCTTTGGGATGGAATGTTCTAAATAGATCTGTGATATCCATCTGATCCAATGTGTCATTTAAAGCCTTTATTTTCTTCTTGATCTTTTGCTTAGATGATCTGTCCATTTCTATAAGGGCTGCTAATGTCCCCTAATATTATTTTTTTATTATTGATGTGTTTCTTTGATTTTGTTATTAATTGGTTTATGTAATTGGCTGCTCCCATGTTAAGGGCATAGATATTTAAAATTGTTAGATCTTCTTGTGGGACAGACCCTTTAAGTATGATATAGTGTCCTTCCTCATATCTTTTTATAGTCTTTGGCTTAAAATCTAATTGATCTGATATAAGGATTACCACCATAGTTTTCTTTTGATGTCCATTAACAGGGTAAATTGTCTTCCAACCCCTCTCTTTAAATCTGGAGATGTCTTTGGGTCTAAAATGAGTTTCTTGTAGACAGCATATAGATTTTTTTTTTAATCCATTCTGATACCCCGTGTCTTTTGATTGGGGCATTTAGCCCATATACATTCAGGGTAATTATTGAAAGATATGAATTTAGTATCATTGTATTGCTTTTAGGGTGACTGTTACTGTATATTGTCTCTGTTCCTTTCTGATCTGTTACTTTTAGGCTCTCTCTTTGCTTAGAGACTATTTGTTTAGAGGACCCCTTTCAATATTTGCTTAGAGGACCCTCTTCAATATTTCTTGTAGGGCTGGTTTGGTGCTTGCAAATTATTCTAATTTTTTGTTTGTCCTGAAAGCTTTTTATCTCTCCTTCTATTTTCAGTGACAGCCTAGCTGGATATAGTATTCTTGGATGCATATTTTTCTCATTTAGTGCCTTGAATATATCATGGCAATCCTTTCTGGCCAGCCAGGTGTCTTTAGATAGGACTGCTGCCAATCTAATATTTCTACTGTTGTATGTTACAGACCTCTTGTCATGAGCTGCTTTCAGGATTTTCTCTTTATCACTGAGAATTGTAAGTTTTACCAGTAGATGACTGGGTGTGGACCTATTCTTATTGATTTTGAGGGGGGGGTTCTCTGTGCTTCCTGGATTTTGATGCTTGTTCCCTTCACCAAATTAGGGAGATTCTCTACTATAATAACCTCCAATATACTTTCTTCCCCTCTTTCTCTTTCTTCTTCTTCTGGGATCCCATTGTTCTAATATTGTTTCATCTTATGGTATCACTTATCTCTCAAATTCTCCCCTCATGGTCCAGTAGTTGTTTGTCTCCCTTTTGATCAGCTTCTTTATTCTCCATCATTTGGACTTCTATATCACTAATTCTCTCTTCTGCCTCATATATCCTAGCAGTAAGAACCTCCATTTTTGATTGCCCCTCATTAATAGCTTGTTTGATTTCAACTTGGTTAGATTTTAGTTCTTTTATTTCTCCAGAAAGGGATTTTATTTCTCCACAAAGGGATTCTCTAGTATCTTCCATTCTTTTTTGGGCCCAGCTAGCATCTTGATAATTGTCATTCTGAGCTCTAATTTTGACTTATTACTGATGTCCATATTGATTATGTCCCTAGCCATTGGTATTGCCTCCTGTTGTTTTTTATTTTTATTTATTTATTTTTTTGAGGTGAGTTTTTCTGCCTTGTCATTTTATCCAGATAAGAATAGATGAATGAGAAAACAAAATGCTGGAACAGTAGCAACAACCCTAGGAGAATATACCCTAACCAAATCAGAAGAAACCTGAAACCTGGGGGTAGGGGTAAGAACAGGGGAAAAATAGAAGAAAAAATATGTATATATATATAAAACTGGTGAATGGACCAGAGCTACACACTTGATTTTGGGTGTATTTTGGTCTGTTAGGAAAAAAAAAAAAAAAAAAAAAAAAAAAAAAAATATATATATATATATATATATATATATATATATATATACACACACACACAAAATAAGGGTAAACATGATGAAGGGATGGAATATGACTATAAAGATGAAAATTAAATAAGATTTTAAGAATGGAGTTGATAAGAAGTTGGTTGAAAAAAGGGGGAAAAAAAGAGTAAAGAATGTGATCAGGCTGGAGACTAGAACAAAGCCATGCTCTAGATTTAAGGTATATTTTTGATCTATTACAGGAAATTGTACCCTAAAATTTTAAAGGAAAAAAAACTATATGTATACAAAAAAAATAAGGTTAAATACAATAAAGGGATAAAATATAACTATAAGAATGAAAATTAAAAGACTTCTAAAACGGTATTGACAAGATAAAATAGTTTAAAAACCTTAAAATAAGAAAGAGGAAATTTTTTAAAAATAGGATAAGAAATAATAAAATTTAAGTATTTAACTTTGAAAGACTAAAGAATCATAGGGAAAAAGCCATGAATTCTATGTATTGTTTTCCCCTAGCTCTGATGTTACACAGTTCTTAGTGATTGGTGAACTTGGTCTTGGCTGGATGTTTTTGCTGATCTTCTGGGGGAGGGGCCTGTTGCAGTGATTCTCAAATGTCTTTGCCCAAGGCAGAATTGTACCACCCTTGCCAGAGGCCAGGCTAAGTAATCTGTCCAGGTTTGCTCTCATAGCTTTTGTTCCCTGAATGCTTCCCGTACAGCTCTGGAGGACAGGAATGAAAATGATGGCCTCACAATCTCTGGCTGGTAGGAGCCAAGAGCTCAGGGCTCCACTCCTCATTACCGTCAGAGAAAAGTAGTCAATCCTTCCCATCTCCCTGGTCTCAGCCACACTCTGAGCTCACCCAGCTTGTGACCGAGTGCTTCTATCTCTGGCACTCAGACCCTTTTGGAGTCTCCAAACCGAGCTGATTCCTGCAGCATGCTCCTGTGCCACTCCTCCTGGAGTAGGAAGGAGAAGAGACCTCTCCAGATCTGCCACTTGTGGGGTCCCTGCCCAAAGAACAGTAGTTGGACTGTGCCACAGATCATCATTTAAGGTAATCCCAAGCTAAGAGCCCACTGCTTTGCTCCATCTTTGTAGCCAGCTTCCCCACTCTGAAACCTGGGAGCTATGCCACCCTCAGATACCCCTGGTATTTTAATGTCCCTGCAGATCCCGAGACCACACTGTTCCCATGAGGGCTCCACCCCCTGCTTAGCCTCTGGAGCAACATCCCTCAGTGGAGCAGACTTCTAAAAGTTCCAATTTTGTGCTCTGCTGTTCTCTCACTTGCAGGGAGCCGGCTCTTCCCCCAACAATCTATCTTCCTGTTGCTTTGGATTCACTTCTCTGCAAGTCCTACCTTCCGGAAAGTGGTCAATTTTCTGTTGCTAGAATTGCTGCTCTTCTTCTCTTCTATCTCCTGTTGAGTTTGTAGGTGTTCCGAATGGTTTGATAGCTATCTAGCTGAACTCCTGGGACCTGATGATATTTTACTCTTCTGCCATCTTGCTCCTCCCAACTGAAGGAAAGTGCTTTTGTTGTTTTTGTTGGTTGCATGCTGGTGAAAGAGGCTTGATAATGTTTAAAAGCCACAGCAGGAAATACTCATTCCAGATGAGGAACTGAATCCACAATGGAGAGGAAAACCAATCAATTTACTCAAGTGACTATGAGGCAGAAAGGAATGAGCTTCAAATCCTAATATCATAGATAGATGATGCAGATTATGATGCAGAGAAGGATAGAATAGGTACAAATACAAATGGTTTGTTGGTAGTGAAGACAAAGGAGCAAATTTCCATCATAATATCATAAGTGTACTTCTGTTATGATCACTCTCCTATGATTGTGTAGTTTATGAGCTTGATTTCAGCCCCAAGTATAAGTAGGACATCTTCTGTATACTATTTTGCTAAGTTACCAGGAACTTCCTTTGCTCTTGCTCCTCTGTGGAGATGGTAGTGGTGGTGGGGGGATCATTCCCCATGAAGCAGTCATAATGGCAAAGGAAAAGTTCCAACATTTCTGTTGTATTAGTTTTCTCTTACACTGTAATAATTTACTGCAAATTTAGTGGCTTAAACAAGATAAGTTTGTTATTTCACTATTCTGTAAATTGGAAGATTAACATAGATCTCATTAGGCTGAGGTCAGGGTGTTAGTGGGTTGCATTCCTTTCCAGAGGCACTGGTGAAGACTCTTTCTAGGACTTCTCCAGCTTCTAGAGGCCATCTGTTCTCTGTGGCTCCTGTTTCCCTTTTTCTACCTTCAAAAACCAGCAATATTATGTAAGTCTTTTTAATGCCATTGTCTTTCAGGTTATTTTTTTTTCTAACTTTTTAATATGCTTTTAAGGACTCTTGTGATAAATTTAGGCCTACCTGAATAATTCAGGATAATCTCCCTATATTAAGGGTTGCTGATGGCTAACCTTAATTGTTTAAGCAACCTTAACTTCTCTTTTTCATATAACATAATTTATTCACAGGTTCTGGAGATTAATATATGAACATGTTTCTTTTTGGGAGGTGGGGTGGATTAGTCTACATAATAGTAGATTGCCTCAAACTTTATGTTCTATCCATGCAGTATTCCCTTAATGAGGTTTTTTGACACAGGTGCCATGAAGACAGGCTGATCAGCTATCCCAAACTCTGACTCAGTAGTGCCGAAATTTAAATGGCAATGATTGCAGGGTCCTTTTGGATTACTTATCTAGAACTTCTGAATAGACAGACCTTTTCTCAATCCACTCTTCTAACTTGAATCCTACTCTCTTACTCCACTACTTTCAGAACTTCTAGTTCCTCTGTATTACTTTGGAAGAACTCTTTGCTTTCTTTGGCAATCTCCATAGATTACAAATTAGACCAGATTGTGTTTCAATTATTAGAAAAATCAGTTACTCTTTCTTGAAACCTGGGAGGGCTCTGTCTTTTGAAACCCAATGATTTGGATATCCATAAGTTATGAAGGAATAAATAGGAGTAGAACACTGGCATTCTGATTCTATCCTAGGGAAGTCAGCATCCCTCACCCCCATAATGTAAATGGATTGAATGGAATTAGCTCAGTGATTCCTGAAACAGCAAAAACAAACAAAAGCCCAATGTAATCTGATTGATCCTCTGTTAAGGGTCTCTCTGTCTTCTCTTTCGGACATATATGTTTGACATTATAACATATTAATATGTATTATAAAGGATTTTTGAGGAAAGAGTACAGATACCAGGAGGCTACTCAAAATCATTCAGGCTAAAATGGTCTGTTTTTAATGCTAAAGGCTAATTATAAATAACTGATGCAATGCTGTGCTCTGAAACTTACACTTCTCTTCTAGAAAACAGAACCACTGGCAAAGAGTCCAATCTCTTGTGGAGTGTTAGACTAAATTATCCTTAGAAATCATTGATACAGTACATTGAGAGAGAAGTGACATTTGCTCATCTACCTATTAAGCTGCAGGCCTTGGAATAATGTCCCCTATATCCTGTGATGCAGGACAGAAGGCTTGATATGCTTGACTTTTAAATAAAAGGGATTCTTTAAAAGGAGAGAATATGTAATGAAAAGCAGTTAGAGTTGAGATTAGGCCATGAAGATGAGCTGTTGGCTTCTAGAAGCAACATGTGGAGACTGTTGGTTCTTGGGATTTGTATAAGAATATGTTTAGAGTTTGAGAAGCAAGCATGGCCAACAGAAACCTTTGGTGGAGTTGTTGAAAGACAAGGTTTATTTATAGCCCTAATATATTAAATATTAATTTCTATATTAATCTGCCTACTGGACTGAGCCACACATGTGCCTCCAATGAGCATATTAACAGCAGATTCATCTAGGTAATCGGTATTTCCCAGCCTAGAAAAGAATTAAGAATATTGGTTTTTCCTTTTTACACTCCCCCCCCCCCCTTTTTTAAAAACCCATCTGCGTTGTAAGATTTTTTTCTCTTAACTATCTCTTAACTATGGTAGGAGTTAGTGAGTAGACTGGATCTGTTTGTGATACCCATAAACAATTTGGGACTTGTAACAATACAGTGACAATGGAATGAAAACTTGGTAGATTTAGAAGGACAATTCAGGGAATTAATCTTCCAGACTAAAGTTGAGATTGTCAGAGATTATAGAAGGAGTATCATCAGGCAGTCCTGAGGGCTTACAGTGGGGTAAACATGTGACACACACAGTGTATCTAATAAGAGACAGACAACTCTTATGGTAATAAAAGAGCTCAACCCTGGTAGAATTTGGCCAGATAAGAGTGCAGTGGTATATGAACTCTCATATGCACTATGTCCCTTCTATACCCTACACTATTTTAATTCTGAATTGATTTGCCTTCATTCAACAGGTTGCATTGTTAGGGCTCCAAAGCCTTTTCCTCATTGGAATACTACCTTGTGTCCTAAAATACTCTCTCCAAAGGCACAGCTCTTTCTGAAGGTACCTTCTTTTGTGTTTCTCCTCCAGCATTTGATCTGCTGCCTTGCACACAAGACTGTATGCAGTAAATTGTGGTGGCTGGAAGATTTAAGTAAGTTTATTTATAAGTTCTAAAAAGTCTCACAAAACACACTAAGTAGGGATATAGATGTGAAAAGTTAAAAGGTAGCCAACGCCTATAATAGACAACATGCTTTTTAAAAGTGATGCCATTAAGTTTAGAATAAATTGGGAGAAATAATTCACCTTTCTGATGGATTAAGACAGTACTACTAATGAGACATGCAAATGTTGATGACATATCTTCTAAAATGCAATTGGATAAAATAATAGGGTTGGTCAATAAATCAGCTTTGAACAAAAAAGAAAGACCATGAAAATTTAGTTCAACATAAATTAAATATATGTTGTTGAAAATATGAGCTCTGAGATTATGATTAATATAACTAATTGTTTGATTTCAATATAATTGGGGGTTTTATACTCATTATTCTGGGATTAGACAATGAAGTTGTTAAAATATATTTTTATCCCAAGGAATGATGCTAGAACATGATATCAAAAGTGGATATGCAGGGTCAGAGTTAAATAATAAGAATTTCCAAAGATAAGAAACCTAGAAGCTAGTTCTCTTTTATTTCCAAGTAATGTAAGGCAAATCATCTTTGGTTAGGGGGATTTCAGATATATCTCTAATATAACAATTCAAAAAGATTTATTGAGGTTCAGATTTATTCCAAGCATTTTTGAAGAAGGTGGCCATCAACCTGAAATGTTTTTAGCCTTAAAAGTCCATTTCCATTTCTAGATTTTATGATTTTACTACTTATAACTGTGCTTTGCAATGTTCAAACCTGCTGATACCGTGTTTTAAACAAATGTGACATGGGATCACAATATATACGCAGATCAGAGCATTGATTCAGGTGTGGAGAACTTATTTTCCAACTTCTTGACAATACCTTTCAAAATTTCTCCTACACTAACCCAAAGAACTCTGTGCTATAGTCAATTACAATTTAATATGGACTTGACTGACTAGACTACATTCATCAATATTAGTTTAATAGAGAAGAAAAGTAAATAAAGTAGATGTACTATGTGAAGATATGTATCTTTCCCTTGCTCTAAATCTATCAATGTTTCCATACTTTGACAACATCTGTTCCTGGCCTTCAAGGTAGTCCTTAATTTGGCCTTACTTCCCCTGGGCTAGTCAAATTTCCTACTCCTCCTTAGCACAATACTGAAATAGACTGATTTTCCTCAAGAACTCAACTCTGATTCTTGCCATAATACATCTATTCAGATGAATGCGTTGTTTCATGAAGTCATCTCCATTCTCTTCCTAATTCTTTTCTGGATCAAGTATCAGTTCTTGACTGAAATATTCCAATTTTTTTTTTAAGTCTGGTGAATTAAGCACTAAATTGTACATCAATTTATATTACTTGCTATTATTTTATGTATAGCTCTTTTGGCTCCTGACTCTTCTCTTGATAGCCATGTGTAATCACTGTGAGAAATCCCTTAATTTTTTCTATCCATCTTTAACAAATTTGTCTGCCTAACAAAACTCTTTAAAATTGCCAGAATTTAATTTACATAGTGCTCAAGGCTTGGTGATGCCTCCATTTTGATTAATGTGGTTTTCAAAGGTGTTCTAGTTGTCCCAAGTCATGAAGACCATGAGACAAAACTTAGAAATAACTGTTTCAGCACTGTTCACATTTTCTGTTGCCTTAAATTCCAGTCTTCTTTCTGGAGTATTGGCCTATGGAATCCTTAAGTCTATAGGGATATTCCACTTTCAGTTATGCTTTGTACACCTTATACCCAATTTTAAAGGAAATCTAGGTATCCAATCATGATGTCAAAAGGGGATAAACTTGATTGAACATAGTTCTAACATCCAAGGAAATCGGATTTGATGACTGGATCCTAAGAATGGGAATTTCTAGATGATGTCAGTGCTCTGAAATCAGAAAGAAAGCAGATGGGGATGATAATTACCTAAAAAGTCTGGAAAAGATGGTTGAGATCTTGAGAATTTGAAGCTGATAAGGGCAAGTCAAATGTCTAGGTCTCTAATAACTAGTAAGGTTTTAGGGATGCCTGGATGGTGCAGTCAGTTAAATGACTGACCCTTAGTTTTGGTTCAGGTCCTGTCTTGGGCTTGTGATCTCAGGGTATGAGATTGAGCCCAGGGGCAGTCTCCATGCTCAGCACTGAGTCTGCTAAGGTTCTCCCTCCCTCTCCCTTTGCCCTTCCCACTATGCGCTCTCTCTAAAATAAATAAATAAATACATCTTGAATAAAAAACAACAAACGAACGAACAAAAACCTAGCAAGGTTTTAGCCCCTGAAGAAGAGCTTGAATCCCAATCAGTAATGAGGACATAAATCCATACATTTGGACTAGAAAAGGGAGGCAGAGATGCAATAAGGAGCTGTGGATCTAGAGACAGAGGGGAGTTTGGGACTCAGATTCATGGCCTTCAATGCTGAGTTTATAGTAGAATGACAAATTTAAATCACCAGGAAGAATGTCTTCCTTATACATTTTCTGCATAGCAGAGTGTCTCTGAACATGTATTAGGCACTTGATAATTGATGACATGCAATTTCATTTTTAGAGTCTTAAGTTAAACCAACTAATACTCTATTTAGTTTTTATCTTCTCTATTATGTTTATCTTTTAATAGGATATTTGCATTTTCATCTTAAACATAGAAAATACCATCATTATTTTATTTCTTTTTTTTACAAAGCAGAATTTTTTTCATTTTGTATGTTTAGCAAATATTATGGATAATAATTTCAGCACATTGTTCATCCATGAAAGCCTATGTACAGAATGCAATAGAATAAAATCTTATAGGTGATGAAGTAATTTATTTTTTTACAGGCAAAGATTATTCATGCTAAGGTAAGTATGGACTAAAAGACCCCCAGAAATAAATGTGTCAACTGATTTAAATTTATTAATAAAAAATCTTTTAGAAAAAAAAATCTTTTAGGTAGTGAGGAAACAATGACTGCAGCAAATTTAAGTAATAATATTTTCATCTATCAGTGTTTTGTTTATATTAATAAAATGTGTGATATATTACTGAAAACACATCTTATATAGGAAATAAATAGTAATGAATTAATTAAAAAGCAGTATCACTTTTGTTTCTTAAACAATTGTGGAATATTATGGTTGAGGCATGGTTAAGAAATCTGTTATGGGATGATGTCAATATTGTTGCAATTTCATTTCAGACCAAATCTATATAAGTGTGGACAAAATGCTTTCTGTAGCATAGAGATGTTTCGAAGCCATAGTTGACCATCTGAGAGTTACAGCACTGATAGTACTGGTGGAAATCCCATATTTTATAGACAAAAGAATGGTCTGTTTTTAGTGTCCTTTAAAATATGTAAAGCAGGGGCGCCAGTTCTGATCTGCTATTTGACTTTGCAATTTTTTTTTTTTAATTTTTTATTTTTTATAAACATATATTTTTATCCCCAGGGGTACAGGTCTGTGAATCACCAGGTTTACACACTTCACAGCACTCACCAAAGCACATACCCTCCCCAATGTCCATAATCCCACCCCCTTCTCCCAAACCCCCTCCCCCCAGCAACCCTCAGTTTGTTTTGTGAGATTAAGAGTCACTTCAGATAAAGGACTAGTGTCCAGAATCTATAATGACTTTGCAATTTTGATATCTGTATCACTGACAACAAAAATTACCTTGCTGTGTATTGGTTTTGGAAATAAATGTGGTACTCAGGTTGAGATTTTAACACTAGGTAAAAACATAGGATTTTATATCATATAAGAAGCGATTGTAAGCATATAGCATAACTTCTTGCATTTATAAGAAAGGATGATGCTCTTTTGGGTAATTCTAACCTTGTTTAGAGCTGTGAAAGAAAAACCTGTGGGCTAAATGCAAACAATGAACAAAGAAATATAAACAATATGGAAAGATAGAGCTCATCATTTCTGGTCAATTTGAGGGAACTATATAGATATACAATATAGATGTGAACTATATAGATGAACAAGGCTGGAAAGAAATTGGAAGACCTGCTTATAGTTCTTGGGATCTTTCTTTGTTTATTTGATAAATAAAGGTAACAGATCATAAGGATGTTTTATTCTGCTTAAAACATTGAGGCTGAAAAGAATAGAAATTATAAGATTGAAAGAATATGACCAGCTTATTTTGTTCACTCTTGACTCAATCATAAATTCTTTCTAAGAAAGACATACTAAATTCAGTTGAAAATGTTAATAAGTAAAGTTAAGATGTGATTATTACTACTGATGTTACATGGGCAATGAATGTAAAATGTCTGAGTGCCTCCAAACAACAGCATCCAGGGTCACTTAATGATAGATAGGCCAGGTTCCTTATCATCCTCAGGAAACTGATAGTGTGTGGACCTTGTTTTTACTTTCATATTTTCTGAAGATTAGTTATTAAAAGTTATGTTTATTACTAACATGAGATGTTTGTTTGAAAAGGAAACTAGTTTTGAATCTAAAACTGTCCTAAAAAATAGTCTCCTATAGGGACATCTGGGTGGCTCAGTCACTTAAGTCACTACCTTTGCCTTGGGTTGTGACCCCAGGGTCTGGGATGGAGTCCCACATCAGGCTCCTTGCTCAGTGCAGAGCCTGCTTTTCCCTCTGTCCCTCCCTTTACTCACAATCTCTCTCTCTCTCTCTCTCCCCCTGACAAATAAATAAATAAATAAATAAATAAATAAATCTTTAAAAAATTTTAAAAATAATATAAAAACAAGTGATCATAAGGCACATAAAAGAACTGGTATCTAAAATATACATAGGAGAATTAAAACCCAATAGAAGTAACCAACCCAATTAAAAAATGGCAAAATATTTGAACAGATACCTCATCAACAAAGATACACAAATGACAAAGCATATGAAAAGTTACTCATCATAACTTCTCATCAGGGGATTGAAAATTAAAACAATGAGATGCCACCACATACCTATTAGAACAGCTAAATCCAATATCTGACAGCCTAAATGCTAACAAGGATATGGAGTAACAGGCATTCTCATTCATTATTAGTGAAAGTTTGAAATAGTACAGCTCCTTGGTGTTTACCCAAATGAATTGACAAGTTAGCATCCACACAAAAACTTGCAAGTGCTTGTAGCAGCTTTTGTCATAATTTCCAACATTTGGAAGCATTCATTAATTCAGGAAGTGAATGCACAGAATATGTGCAATGAACATTCTTCAGCAATGAATAGAAATGAGTTATCCAGCCACAGAAAGAAATGGAAGGATTTTTTTTTTAAAGACTTTATTTATTTGACAGCTGAGATCACACATAGGCAGAGAGACAGGCAGAGAGAGAGAGAGAGGGAAGCAGGCTCCCCGCTGAGCAGAGAGCCTGATGCGGGGCTGGATCCCAGGACCCTGAGATCATGACCTTGAGCAGAAGGCAGAGGCTTAACTGAGCCACCCAGGTGCCTGGCCACCCAGGCGCCCGAAATGGAAGGATCTTAAATACATATTGCTAAGTGAAAGAAAGTAACATGTATTTTGTTTTTATTTTTTGAAAAGTCTACATAGTGTATCATTCTAACTATATAATATTATAGAAAAAGCAATGCTGTGGAGACAGCAAAAATATCAGCGGTTGCCAGAAATTTGGGGAGAGGGAAGGGAAAATGAAAAGGTGGAGCACAGGACTTTTAGGGCAATGTAACTACTCTGTATGATACTGTAGGGGTAGACACATGTCATCTGTCAAAACTCATAGAATATATAAAAAGGGTGAATCCTGATGTAAACTATGAACTTTAATAATAATGCATCAGGATTGTCTCATAGGTTATAACATTTATCACACCAGTGCAACATGTCAGTTAGCTGGGAAATTGTGTATATGTGTAGGAGGAGAGGACATATGGGAACTCTCTCTACTTACTGATCAGCTTTTCTGTAATCCTAAAATTTCTCTAAAAACCAATCAGTTGATTTTTTAAAAGTGATTTTTGTTATCAATAATTTGTTTCCACTATCAATTTCCTCTTCAAATATTATCGGCTTCACAGTTGCACACTGAACTACTATCTGGGAGCTTTTATCAAGTCTTAAGTGGAAGCTTTGACTGAATATATTAAATATAAGCCTTAGGATATGAATTGCTGAGGAAAATATTCTAAGTTATGAAGAAAAATTTTTTAAATTAACAAAAGTTAGAAGAATTTCATTTCTCCCCTTACACAGCTCTCAAAATCATCGGTTCCACAGAAAATGATATGGCAATGTAAATGTAGTTTTTAAATTATAGCAGCTTTTGAATCATGTTTATCTCATGGTAAGTCCAGAGATCTTTATTACATATCTAGAAATCCTACACTATTGGTACTTTTATGTCTAAGTGCGTTGATGAAACCATTTGTACTTCCATCTAATTAAAATCACAAGGCTGATCTCACAAGGCTGCAGATCAGCCTAATTTCCTCCAACACTTTCCTTCCGCCAACACACCTAATAAAACATTTCATACTTTAGTATGAAGTTGTGTAATCCACTATACCTAGAGGCATAGGGAAGATACGATGTCTCTGGGACAGACAAGAGGTTATTTGTCAAGGCTGAAATCTAAGAGGGTCTTAACTGGGGTATTGTCAGAGAGGCGGGGTTGGGTCATTACAGAGAGTGCATGGGAAGAACATACAGGAATGAGTTTACAATTTCAGTAAAGTGGATACAAAGGGCTGCGTAGATTCCTGTTTCAAAGTAGATGTAACTGTTTTGAAGGAGTGTTAAGAGAAAATGTTAGCATCTGAAAGCTAAGATTGCTTCATCGTTCCCCTTAGGCCTCATCAGGCTGGTTAGCATACCTGTTATATTTTCTTCTTCCATCAGCTCTTAGGAGTGTACCAAATAAAAAAGAAATACAGGAGTTGTTAAAAGCCTTTCCAAATTCCTTCTCTGCTCTCATAGACTCCTTCCTCACCTCTCTCCCAAACTCTGTCCAAATCTATATTCAAATGCATTGGTTCTTATTTCGTTGGATGATCTCATTTCTTCAGACAGGTTTTGAATGATCTAGGAAGTACACCCATGCTCAAAGAGCAAGAGTATTAAAGTCACACCATAGTAGCGATGTTAACATTTATTGAACACTTACAATTTGCTAGAACTTCTAAGAGTTTTTTACATGATCAGTCTCATTTACTCTCTTACCTCTTACTACTCTCATTTAATATTTGAAGTAAATGGAGTATGGAATGGTCCCATCTCTTTTTGAAGTCACACAACTAGTGAGATTATTAGGGTTCAGACCTAGGTAGATTAGTTTAGGAGGTCACATGGTTAACTGATAAATGAAATTGTCCCACTCTAGTACTGTATTTTGTCTGTTTTTGTTGTTGGTGTTTTTTGGGTTTTGTTTTTTACCTCTTGTTTTCCACTCCTCTGCAAAAGCTTTCTCATTATGCCTACCAGCGCTGAATCAGTTAAACTAGTGTTATCAAGTCTCCTAACTATGAATGTAGAAGAAAAATCTGAGGAGAGAACCTGCATTAGTTTTATCGATCTGCTTTTGCAGAATTGAAAACAAAAAGCCATCTTGAAGCACATCAATAGAATTATGGTTTCCCCTGTGAGAATTTACTGCATTGGCGTTCTGATTTGTTCTCTTCTAAAGAAGGAGCATGGAAAAAAATTATTAGGTGCTAAAATAGGCTGGCCCTGATGAATTAGTGACAGTTCCACATATCTTTCTAGCATTTTGTTTTCCCCAACTCATGCTAACATTACTCATCCTGTACTTTAACAGATTATAAAGGTTTTATTCAGATTGACTCTTTTTTTTTAAGAAAGAGTAAGGCCCTAGGACATCAAAGCAGCATACAAATTACAAGTCATTAAATGAAGTTCTGCCATTAATACATATTTCACAGTATAGCTCTTCTTTCATCCCTTCTACCTTAAATCCATCTCTGTTCATGAGGACATTGATATGGCTATTGCATGTCCTAGTTATGCAATGATGACATTGAGTCAATAATGGTGACCTGTTACTGCTTTCAAGGAATTTTGGGGGATATAAAACTATACATGGATTTCACACATGTGTGTGTGTGTATATATATATATATGAATATATATATATATGTGTGCGTGTATATATATATATATATGAATATGTGTATACATGGGAATTACACATAAAATCCATACATATGTGGTATACATGTTTGCATATATATACACACAGACACACATGTACACACTTCCACATATGTGCACATGAGAAATTTCAGAGCCTAACCTGATGCCTGCCCCAAGTCAAATATGTGTATGCAAATCAGTTTTAGTCATTTTTTTGCTGAAGAATTAGTTTTAGGAAGGTAACAATTCAAATTTGCACATACTGAAATCAACTAGATCATCTATAAAATGTATCTTTCTCAAAAAGAGTTGAAGAAGAGATAATCCCTACAGTAACAGGAACACAGTAACAGGAACAAAGTGGTTGTATCCTTTTTTTTATTTTAAGATTTTATATACTTAAGAAAGAGAGAGAGAAAGGGAGAGAATACAAGCAGGGGAAGTAGCAGACTCCCTGCCAAGTAGAAAGTCTGATACGGAGCTCCATCCAGGACAGTGGGATCATGATATGAGCCGAAGGCAGATGCTTAACTGACTGAGCCACCCAGGCACCCAAAGTTGTTGTATCCTATGTATTTTTCTCTGTTGTGGTCTCTTCTTTGGAGGCCACCTTGCAGTTTGTATGTCACTGTGGAAGAAAAGTTTAGAAAACTTGTTTGGTGCCTCATAAGTCACTAGGCTTCAGTGATCTCCACCTTACATGGTCATTTACATGGCTTGCCCAGCTTTCTGGCTACCCAGGAGAAACAGTTTCCTAGCTAGATTCTGGAACTTATCATTTTCACCGGGAACAAAACACTGAGCTCAGGGATAGTGCAGCCATTGACTGAGGATCACAGATACTGAAGCCAAACAGCATTCCTTTTCTCACTCGATGGGACACAATATGCTAAAGAGAAGTGGAGGGAGCATCATTGCTTGGTTAGAAAGTATGGGGAAGTCATGAGATTTGGAAAGCTGGGTAGCAAGGATTTCTTTAGAATTTGGATTTTCTATTTGAAATATATTTAAGCTTTGATGTCAAGTCAACCACTTCATTTTTATTTTATTTTATTTTTTATATATATTTTTAAATTTTTTATAAACATATAATGTATTATTGGCCTCAGGGGTACAGGTCTATGAATCACCAGGTTTACACACCTCACAGCACTCACCATAGCACATACCTTCCCCAATGTCCATAACCCAACCACTCTCTTTACCCCCTCCCCCCCACCACCCTCAGTTTGTTTTGTGACATTAAGAGTCTCTTATGGTTTGTCTGCCTCCCGATCCCATCTTGTTTCATTTATTCTTTTCCTACCCCCAAACCTCCCATGTTGCATCTCCACTTCCTCATGTCAGGGAGATCATATGATAGTTGCCTCTCTCTGATGGACTTATTTCGCTAAGCATAATACCCTCTAGTTCCATCCACGTCATCGCAAATGGCAAGTTTTCATTTCTTTTGATCAACCACTCCATTTTAAACATTAGGATAGAATTGGGAATCTTCCCTTGCTTAACTTTTTCCTCTATTCAGAAGTACCTGATTGGCTGCAGAGAGTGTTTTTGAGAAGAGCCTGTGAAACTACAAGTCCTTCTGAGTTGACCTTTTTGGTGAAGCAGTGATCTGATGCCACTGGGTGAGAGTTAAACCGTTTATGCTTCGCGCTTTTAAAATGGGTTATAAACGACATGCGGCTGCCTTTATTCAATTACCTTTTCTTTTTTAACAAACACCATCTGTTTGGGCTTGGCAAGTCTCCCACAGGAAAATGGAAAAAAAAAATGATATCCTGAAATAGAAAAGAGAGTATAACCTTTTTCTTCATAATTGACCCTGGTAATTTACTGAGGTTAGGTTATGCTGGTTCAGAAACACAGCTTATTAAGTTTGCAATACTAATTTAGTTACTTAGTTTTAGTTACTTGGTGCAAAAGTTTGACAGATTAAAAATAAATATTTGAAAAGCCATTTCATGTTGACTACTTTATCTGTTTTTCTCAACAGAGATGAGGGATGAATGATTTTCATATTCTGTCCTCCCATTTTATAGGTTAGGAAACTGAGGCAGAGATGTTGCTGCTTTTTAAAAGATGATATGGTGAGCAAATGTTAGAGCTAAGTCTCAAATTTAGGTTTTCAGACTACCTATCCCATATAATTTCCCATATTGCTGGACCAGCAGAAATGACATGAGCTTTATTGGATACCATCAAGATATGAATTTTATGAGGGCAGTGTCAGAGTAAGAACCTCCAACTGCTTCACAGCTCTGAGCTGTGTGGCACTTTTTGCACATCACTAGGGTACAGGTAGGAATGGGATCATGACTAAGCAGGCTGCCTCCAAATAGAAATTTGTTGAGACTACTTGATGGAAAGAGTCCAACCATTTTGGAATGTTTGACCAATAGCCTGGATAATGGCAGACACAAGAGTCAGCAAATGTAAAAAACACAGCTGCTCAGGGTTTTGATGAGATGACTTCTTTCAGCATCATCAATTATTGGGGATGGTCAGACTGAAATTCTGAAAGAAATGAGGCTAAAGCCAAATGAAATGAAGAGTAGGCAAAAGAACAGTTAAGATGAAAGGAATAATCCATGGTGTGATCATTATCTTGGTGGTTGCTTGCTGATTGTATTCTTTCTTAACTTTGTAAACAGTAGAAAGGAATTGTCAATTGCTCTGCCTGAGGTGTTAAAACAGAACTATCTCTGGCCAGAGTTCACTGCTGCTGATATGGAGGGTTGCTGTCTCTGGATTTAGAAAAATATGGAGACAATAATAAGGGCAGACTCAGGACAGGGATTCTGTACCTGTGTGGGGTAATTGTTGGAGTTCTGCTTTTGCCTGCAGATAGGACTAGAGAATTCAAAGATCCACTGGCATCCTAAGTGACATTGTGCTGATTCTTAATGCATTGTCTCTAAATTTAAAGTGTGGCAGTATTTGAAATTAAATTTTTCGTTTGTCTTTCTGAGTGCTGAGCCTGGAATAATTTAAACATGACTGATATTGAAGTGCTGGGTAACCAGTGTATGGAACATTCGTAGGGAAGATGCATTTTGTCTGAGTCTGCTGCACATCTTTAGCTGGCTATGGCTAATTCTCTAGAATGTCCATAAAATAATCTTCCTTTAAGTCCTTTGCTCCTTATTCTAAATTCCTTAATGAGCAACACAGAGCTCTGTAATAGTGCTTGAAATAGCTCAAGAGGAAGTACAATGGTTTATAGGAGTACAATCTCAGCTTCAAGGACAAAAATATATTAATTAATAGGAACGTATTTCAAAGTTCACCTCTAAAGCATTCCATTTCATTACTGTCTTGGCCAAAATACAAAGTGATGATGATCTTTATTATTTAACTCCAGTGGAACTGCTATGCAGTTTCTGGTATTCTTTTTTTTTTTTTTTAAATAAATTATCTTGCTTTTATTTTTTTTCAGTCTGCCCCTTTGAAAGACAATGTGCTACCCTTCTTTTCTGCTTTTCATCCCCTGGCCCTTCTTTCTTTATCCCTATTCTCCCTCCTTAATCTTTTTCCCCAATCCCCTTATACACACTGTCCTGCACCTCAGCTTTTCTCTCCCTCTCACCTTCCCTTTCCTCTTTGTATCTTTGTGATATTTATTGTGCATCACTTAGAGTCTAGAAATGGAAATGTCATGTTTTTAAATAATCATAATATGAACTGGTAAATAGGAAGTCATAAAAGAAAAACATATAGAATGCAATTCTTATTCACAGTAAAAAGCATTTCCCTTTAGTTTGGTGGTGGGGAAAGGATCAGTAAAATTTGATGGATGGAGGTTCTCTAAGTTGAGTCTTAAAGTACAGGTAGAATTTGGCCATGTGAGCATATCAGGGCAAAGGAAATCTCCGAGCAAAGGGATGGAAGTAGGAAAGATTGAGTAGTTGAAGTAGTTCAGTTTGTTTAGTTTACTATTAAATAAAGAGAAGAATAGGAAGTGAAGATATAAGGTCAGAATCAGAAAATGAAGAACTTTAAATGCTATACTGAGTAATTGGCAGTTTACTCATTAAGTAAGGGGAACTGAGAAGATCATTTCTATGGCTCATGAAGATTAACATGGCAGTGAGATACAGGGTGGCTTAAAGTGACTGCTGCAATACCTCTTGCTAGATTAACAGGGTCCTCTTTTCCACTAAATGACTGTTTTATGTTGGGTTTCCTGAGAAGGGATTTGGAGATAAAGCTGAGCGGACAAGTTTGTTAGGGCATGCTCTTGGGAACAATAGCTGTGTAAGGAAAGGGAAAGGAGCACAATTGAATAGAGAGAAGAATCTCCAAAAAAAGATCTCACAGGACTTCAAGGGGTGGTATAGCTCATCTGAATTGGGCTACTCATAGAATGTGGACTGCCTTAGAAAGGGATAGAGGATTCAGGCAAGATTACTTTTCAGTGGAGATAATTCCTTAAAAAGCTTGACAGCTGAGTTCTGACAACAGTACTCCCTATAGCAGGCATGAGGGTGGCTCAGTAGTTAAGCGTCTGCCTTTGGCCCAGGTCATGATCCCGGGGTCTTGGGATCAAGCCCTGCATCAAGCTCCGTGCTTCTCCCTCTGCCACTCCCCCTGCTTGTGTTCCCTCTCTGTCTGTCAAATAAATAAGATCTTTTTTAAAAAATCATTAAAACAGGGGCGCCTGGGTGGCTCAGTGGGTTAAGCCTCTGCCTTCGGCTCAGGTCATGATCTCAGGGCGCTGGGATCAAGCCCCGCAGCAGGCTCTCTGCTCAGCAGGGAGTCTGCTTCCCTTCCTCTCTCTCTCTCTGCCTGCCTCTCTGCCTACTTGTGACCTCTGTCTGTCCAATAAATAAATAAAATCTTAAAAAAAAATCATTAAAACAAACAAATATGGCTGAAGGAATAATTCCTTCAGTTCTGTCAGGAAACCTGGATAACACATCACAACATCTACTACAGTTGACTTGTTTATATCTTAGTGTCTAAAGTGTGTCCTAATAGAACCTTGAATATCCTTTCTCTGAGCACATTGTAGTTAACATTTATTATAGGTTTACTTACCTTTGCAACTAAAAAGTAATCTTTGTGTGGGCAAGAATTGTGTCCTATGGCTCTTTGTATTCATATTTTTTGTATTCTTTGTATTCACACCTATTTCTTACCATCTAGGATGATAAGATAGTAGGTGTTCAATAAATAATTTTTCTTACCATCTAGGGAAGGGAAGGGAAGTGAAAGGAAGGGAAGGGAAGGGATTTCTTACCTATTTCTTCTTATCTAGGATGTTCAATAAATAATTTTTGAATGAAAGAATAAAAGAATTAACCGATTTAATAAAATCATGTCTTCTCTAGGGGTGTCTGGATGGCTCAGTTGGTTAGGCGTCTGACTCTTGATTTCAGCTAAGGTCATGATCTCAGGGTTGTAAGATGGAGCCCCACGTCGGGCTCCCTGCCCTGTCCAGAGTCTGTCTGAGATTCTCTCTGTGCCTCTCCCCTGCTCACTCATTCTCTCTGTCTCAAATAAAAGTAAAATATCTAATAAAATTAAAAAATAAAATCATAGCTTCTCCAAACTTAGCATGACAGATTAACTGTTTTGAAAATACAAAAACAATTTAGTGATACTTTAATACCTCAAATCAACCATGTCTCAAATAAAATATAGGGGAAACATTCCCTCTCAAGATGAATGATGGATTCCAACCCTCCATCGTTTGGAGTCTGCATTCATTTTAGGCATCTGATAGGAACAAATTGATGTTTTTACATTCTAAACAATAAGTACATTAGTACCTTTATGAACTGGGGTCTCCTGGCTTGTTAAATAAAAATAATTATTTCTCCATTTTTAATCTTTTAAGGGTAAATCTTGGTTTAGGCAGGCTGTCTTGAAATGTACACTAGTGTTCACTATGGATTTCCTACTCTCTGAAGGTGATACTCATTTGTAAAGTTGTTAGCCATTGCTGCTAATGTCTATGTGCTTTCATTTTAAGCTATTGCTGAATATTCAAGCTTATTAAATGAATCAGCAAAGTGCAAAAGGAGTCCCATGCTGGAAATTATTTGAAGACACAAATGAAAGGAAGATATGATTCCTTTATTCTTAAATCTACATTATTATTGATAGGTAACACTTAACAAATTTATTCTACTCAGGAATAACAACAAAGCAATGTACAATGAATACTAAGTAATGCTGAATAATTAACAGGGAGAGAAGCATGAAAAGGAGTAATCAAACTGACAATAGTTTTTGGAGAAAAGATGTGATATTTAAAAATAGGGCTTCACAATTATTTAATTCTTCTTGCAAAGAAAGATGGAGTTTATGTCTTCTCACTTTGAACATAGACAGTCACAGGTTTGTGACTACTTTGATGCAAGATAGTATAGCTAAAGTATGGCTATGTAACTTCTAAGGCTATGTCAGAAAAGACCATGTACCTGTTCTCTTGAAACACTAGCTTCAGGGAGGTTCCATATCAGGAGACTATCAAAACCCAAGCACAATGCTATGAGGAGTCCAAACCACATGGAGAGGCCATGTTTTAATACTATGTTCAATAGTCCCAATTGAGCCACACTTACAAATGAAGAAGGCATCTTGGAAGTGACACCTCAAGATAGATGTTACAACCCCAATCATTTGAGTCCTACTAGTCAAATCCCCAAACATCTTGAAACTAAAAAGATCAATTCTATTGTATCTTTCTAGATATCCAACCTGAGGATTTTGTAAGTACAATTATATGATGTTTTATGGCACTAAGTTTGGAGTGACTTATTAAACAATGAATATGAGGATAACAAGAGACTTTATGAAGAACTATATTTAAAAATATATATATATATATATATTCTTATTGTGCTCTCAAACACTAAACACTCAAACCAGATTTTTCTGGAAATATCATACATTTTTAATTTCTCTTGTTCAGTGACGTAGCTGATTGCAGTGAGGTGAGTTACTGAGGCACAATTTCCTCATACTAGCAGATAACAAAAGTAGCAATTATAATTAATCATTAATTTAATGACATAATTTGAGAGCTTCCTTTGTGTCAGGTATTGTGCCAGGTGCCTTATATGAATTTTTAATTTATTTTTAAAATATCCATCTTATTCCTCTAAAGCAGGAACTATCATTATATTTTACATATAAATATAATGAGATTTATATACTACATAAGTAAGTGGCCCAGGGACCTTTATACTTTCCATTCAGAGAGAGCTGGGAAGTGACTTAGGCTTGGTTAACACCAAAATTCGAAGTCTTAACTGCAATGATATAGAGCTTTTATTCTTGAGATAAAGTAGAAAAATATACAAGAGGAAGGTAGTATAAAATGGCTTCTGATAATACTTCTTGTGTATGGGAAAACAATGAATGTGCCATAATATCTTAGTAAGTTTTCATACCTTAATGCAAGATTTGGTGCAGAAAACTCTGGGTTGAACTCTCTTCCACAATATTTAGTGAGAGGAGGATCTTGAATTCCTATAAATGCTGCATAAAGTCAAGAGGATGATCTAAAAAGAATTCAATCAAGCATTGGCCTTTGAAGATAAAGATTTCTCATAAAGTAAAACGAATTATTGTTCTTGCCCATTGCACTAAAACTCTAATATGACAGTAACCAGAAAGCTGAAAAAATTTCATTTCAAGTAGGCCCTGTTTTGTGGCTCTGGACCTACAGATTGATTTTATATGCAGGTTTAGCACTCAGCAGCTGCCAAAAGCCATCAGTGCAATAGCCCATTCAGAGGAACACAAAATTTGAAAAGAGGACAGCCAGCAAGGACATACTATAAAAGGCAAAGGACAGATATGAGAAAGATCTACTGGCCCATTCTCTCAATCTGGACATTTACAATATCTAAAAAGAGAAGAGAAGACAGAGGAAAGACTAATATCAACTTTAAACATGTGAAATAGAGATCATCTGCTCATTACATCTTATGTCTTTCCAAGAGAACTTAGAGTTGAAGAGAACTAGTTGAAATTGTATCATTTAAAGGAAGAAATCCCATTTGGTGTGGAGATGATGAGATTCTAGGAACTAGATGTATATGAGCAGTGATGAGATCCCATGACAATTGGAATAAAGAGTTTTAGAGAGTTTGAGAGTTTGAGCGTGGGAAGGAAGCAGTAGATGATTGAGATGATCATTGGAGAGAATTCAAACAACTTTGACTTGTGTTGATATGCAATAAAGTTAGGGTGTTTACTTCAAGAATTATGAAGTACTGGTATGTAAAGGACACTATAATTTTAACTTGGAAAAATCTTAACTTGGAATCTCATAGGGCTTTTACAATGTGAAACTTTAAATACAGCATTTTGTGTGGATTTATGTCTCTTAATTCTCAATGTAACTCTATATGCATCTCTAGAAAAGATCTATTTTTTAATGGCATTAACCACAAGGTAAACATTGATTTCGATGCAAAATTTTGAAAGTAATGGAAAATTGAATCCATAATTATTCACACTTCATTTCTATAATTCAGAAGGAATATCCCCTGATATTTTTGGTTGTATTTAACAAGACATCAGTGATAGCTTTGAAAAGAGATAATTCAAGACATCCAAATTTCTAAATAATAAACGACTTAGTGTGTTACTGAACAGAATGCCAGTGCAGTGAACAGAGCCATGTGAGCTGGAGCATGGACCACTTTCTGTGATGGGTCTGATGTTCACAATATGGCATCCTGGTAGTAGACTAAAGTGGCATTAGGAAAGGGACTGTGGAGCCTCTGATATGGCTTGGATCCCCCTGTGCTCTGCAGGCTTCAGTAAAGCTTGACAAAGCATGCTGTCTGCATCCATGTTCAGATGTGCTTAAACATCTAAGTAGTGTGAGCTCTGGAGTGACTCTGTAGCAAGATGGAGTGGGAATTACAGATTTCCTTTTAGTGATTTCTTGTTTGGAATTATTTTATGGTATCTATCTGCTTACTGCCAATAAGTTCAAATTCAGCTTAAAGCTAATAAGGCATCCACATATTTGAATCAATACAGCACACTATTGGGTAATTACAGTACTTTTCAAAGGTGAACTGTGTGGATTTTGGGTGGTAAATAATGAATGATACTAACTGTAAACAATACACAATACTTGTAGGGTGGTGACAAGTTATTATAGTCAGGGAAGCCTTCAGCAGAAATATTAAACTCAACACATTGATTTTTATTGCCATTCTAGATCAAGGTAAGAGAAAAAAATCTGATTGCAGAGCAATGCATTCTAAGACTGACTTTGTCAAAAATATGCCTATCTGGCTATCAGTAATGACCCTTTTAAACATTTGACCACGGTGGAACTGATCTGCTCCCCCCAGAGCTTTCTTCATTTTAGTTTAGCAATAAGCAAAACAGAAATGTGCTTGCCCAGTGTCTGACAACTCTGTGAAGTGATAAGCTGAATGATTTAGAGGCTTCTCACCGGTGACATTTTTTTCTTGCCTTTGTTAATACTACAAATAATTGGGATGTTAATCCCTATTCCACTGAATTGAAGCTGTGTCAGTTTGGTATAACTTACTATGCTTGGTATTTTAGCTGATTTTAGCATTCATGAAAGCTATGTTGTCCTATTGAACAGGGAAACCATTTTTAACACCCTTATAGATTTCCTTTGGAAAGAGTTGAGTTTATAAGGAATTCACTTCAAGTAGTCACTTCAATCACCCCTTGTTTGCAGTTAGTGCTTTCAAAACAAGGTTTAATAACATTTCCTTAAAAATTTTAAGAGTTCTTGACTTACCTCAGTAATCTTTTCTTCTGTGTTAAAATTCTGATAGGCAAGATACTTTTTCTAGAAACCTTTACCTGTACTTCCAGTCTTTTTCTCTCTTTCTTTCTACTTTTTTTCTTATATCCTTAGAAATAGAGAAAAATTTATACAAAATCTTATACAAAATCTTATAGTCTACATAAAAAGAAAATACATTTTAGAGGCTAAAGAAGCTGAGTTAGAGCTCTGTCATAAGACTATTTCTCAACCCATATACACTCCTGCTTTCTATGTATTCATTTTCATGCTTGTATTGTGAGACTCTTGAAAATATACAGTACACTTAAAGGATTAATCAATACTGAAGAATGTGTTTAGACAACATTTTATTTATTCACATGTGTAGCCACACTTATTTCCTTGAATGAAAATTACTTCAAAAATCTCAGTCTTGAAGATAACTCTATGCTGACTAGGATTTATTTCAGAAATTCTGATATGACATGGGGAGAGGATTCTCAGCTTATACTCTGGGAATGTACACATACTCAGCAACTACACAGTTAAATTCCATCTCACTGTGTGTATTCATTTATGCTATTCTTGCTTGTAGTGTTCTCACTGTTTTCATTTTGTCTACACAAATCCAACCCAGACCAATGAGCTAGTCTCTATCTATTTTGTTCCCTCCTACAGTCCTTTTCTTTTTTATTAACATATAATGTATTATTAGCCCTAGGGTACAGGTCTTTGAATCACCAGGTTTACACACTTCACAGCATTCACCATAGCACATACCCTCCCCAATGTCCATAACCCAACCACCATCTTCCTAACCCCATCCCCTGGCAACCCTCAGTTTCTTTTGTGAGATTAAGAGTCTCTTTTGGTGTGTCTCCCTCCTGTTCCCATCTTGTTTCATTTATTCTTTTCCTACCCCCCCAACACCCCCCGACATTGCCTCTCAAATTCCTCATATCAGGGATATCATATGATAGTTGTCTTTCTCTGATTGACTTATTTTGCTAAGCATAATACACTCTAGTTCCATCCACATTATCACAAATATATATATATATATATATATATATATATATATATATATAT
>NC_081569.1:76253219-76372047 GCF_022355385.1 Mustela nigripes
TTCATCTGTTGATGGACATCTAAGTTCTTTCCATCGTTTGGCTATTGTGGACATCGCTGCTGTAAACATTTGGGTGCACGTGTTCCTTCCGATCACTACATTTGTATCTTTAGGGTAAATACTCAGTAGTGTAATTGCTGGGTCATAGGGTAGCTCTATTTTCAACTTTTTGAGGAACCTCCACGCTGTTTTCCAGAGTGGTTGCACCAGCTTGCATTCCCACCAACAGTGTAAGAGGGTTCCCATTTTTCCACATCCCCGCCAACATCTATCATTTCCTGACTTGTTACTTTTAGCCATTCTGACTGGTGTGAGGTGGTATCTCACTGTGGTTGTGATTTGTATT
Organism: Mustela nigripes; assembly: GCF_022355385.1. Lineage (NCBI taxonomy): Eukaryota > Metazoa > Chordata > Mammalia > Carnivora > Mustelidae > Mustela > Mustela nigripes. Next base: position 76,253,566 of record NC_081569.1, read on the forward strand.
TCCCTAATGCTGAATGATGTGGACCACTTTTTCATGTGTCTCTTGGCCATCTGGATGTCTTCTTTGTAAAAATGTCTGTTCATGTCCTCTGCCCATTTTTTGATTGGATTCTTTGTTCTTTGGGTGTTGAGTCTGATAAATTCTTGATAGATTTTGGATACTAGCCCTTTATCTGATCTGTCATTTGAAAATATCTTCTCCCATCCTGTCAGTTGTCTTTTGGTTTTGTTGACTATTTCTTTTGCTGTGCAAAAGCTTTTGATCTTGATGAAGTCTCAATAGTTAATTTTTGCTCTTGTTTCCCTTGCCTTTGGTGATGTTTCTAGGAAGAAGTTGTTGCAGCTGAGGTCGAAGAGGTTGCTGCCTGTGTTCTCCTCAAGGATTTTGATGGATTCCTTTCTCACATTGAGGTCCTTCATCCATTTTGAGTCTATTTTCATGTGTGGTGTAAGGAAATGGGCCAGTTTCATTTTTCTGCATGTGGCTGTCCAGTTTTCCCAACACCATTTGTTGAAGAGACTGTCTTTTTTCCATTGGACATTCTTTCCTGCTTTGTCGAAGATTAGTTGACCATAGAGTTGAGGGTCTATTTCTGGGCTCTCTATTCTGTTCTATTGATCTATGTGTCTGTTTTTGTGCCAGTACCATGCTGTCTTGATGATAACAGCTTTGTAATAGAGCTTAAAATCTGGAATTGTGATGCCACCAACTTTGGCTTTCTTTTTCAACATTCCTCTGGCTATTTGAGGTCTTTTCTGGTTCCATATAAATTTTAGGATTATTTGTTCAATTTCTTTGGGAAAAAAAAGGATGGTATTTTGATAGGGATTGCATTAAATGTGTAGATTGCTTTAGGTAGCATAGACATTTTTACAATATTTGTTCTTCCAATCCATGAGGATGGAACATTTTCCATTTCTTATGTCTTCCTCAATTTCTTTCATGAGTACTTTATAGTTTTCTGAGTACAGATTGTTAGCCTCTTTGATTAGGTTTATTCCTAGGTATCTTATGGTTTTGGGTGCAATTATAAATGGGATTGTCCTACAGTCCTTTTCTAACTAGCAAACTATCAATTAACTTTCTCCTTCCCTAAAATTCTGCAAGTAAACCTTTAATTATACAAGGTATTTTTTATTCTCTTAAGGTATTTACTGCATATGCATTTACCAAAACCAAAACAAAAACAAACAAACAAAAAAACCTCTGAAAGTCTTTGAGAGTTAAACTTCTATTGTATGACTTAAACTTCTGTTGTATATTCACAATTAGCATAATGGTATAATGCTTATGAACACTTGATAGAGTCACACAATCGATTGCTATTCTGAGTCCCGCAGTTGATTTTTGCAGTTAAGTAGTTGAGACAGAGTGAATGTCAGTTGGAATTTCAGAAACTCCATGTCAGAATTCAGACCCAAGTTGTAGTTGGAATTTGGAGGAAACATTCTATCAACCTCAACTTGTAACTCTCTGTTTTTATCAAGGAAGCAATCAAACAAATAAACAAAATATTCTACTCTCTCTTTAGGCTTTCATACCTAAATTCTGACTACAAAATGTTACCAAACAAACTTGCTAAATGATTTTATAGAATGATCTTAAAATTTTTATCATTACATTAGCATCTGCAGTCTTTGGGAATTATAATTTCTTTGCCAGAATAATACTCTTATCCTTCGGATTTGTCTTTTGTTCCTTATAATTGGAAGATCCTAAAGAACCATATTACTACCTAAAAATCCTGGTGCTGGCAAAGTCCGTGCAAGATCATTTTTTTCATTCAGTTTTTCTAACTGGCAATAATTTGAATCTGAACAAAGCTGAAGTACAGAATAAGGCTGTCCCACTTCATTTCACAAACACTAAGTAGAAATTTTTGACACTTCATGTTTTGATCACTGAATGTAAACTTCAAGGGCAAGTCTCTCAGGTTTCATACTACTCTCTCTGCAGTGCTTAAATGGTCTCAGAAACAACACAAACATTCATTTTCCATGAATACGTTTATCTGTATTTCTTTGAGATTGCAATTATGTTCTGACTTTGTGATTTTGTTAATCAAAAAGAGAGCCAATGAATCTTGGGAAGAAATAATCACCTCTTCCCTCTGGCTTTCAATTGATCTCAGCAACATTTGTTACTTCAGTTCTCTGCCTGTCTTGGGTATTGCCTTTGAACAACTAACACTTTTTTAAATACTGTACTTTTGAGATTATTTTGAATTTTGTACCAACCTAATTTTACATTTTATATTGAAAATAAAATTGTGGTTTTGAGTTATCTGCATTGTAGCATATAATCTTCCACCAATATTATTTTCCTTTTTGACATGTGTGCTATATAGGCTGATGCCATTAAAGACCACCATACTGCCTACTGAAGGCCAACATATTCCAAATGTTGTACAGTAATGAAACCATGGCAATTAACAAATACCTTCATTGCTCTTGGTAGAACTACACAGATCTTAGCAGCTGCCTTTTAACTTGCTCCTCTTCAGAATTAATGACTTTGCTTTTAAAGGCAGTATATAGTTTTTCCTCTACTTTAAACTCTTATTTGAATGAGAAATTCATCACACCCAAGAGGATAATTGCACAATGTCAGTGGAGGAGTATCAATACTCCTGATAGTCTCCATTACCCAGAGTGCCGAAGACATGTCAAATAAAAAAAGTATACTCTAAATAAAAAGAGTGTGTGTACTGTGCAACTGTAATTTCAAAATACGTTTTTTAGTACTCCTCTTACAACTAGATTTCTCTGTCTAAGCTCTTCTTATTTAGAAGTTCTGGAGTTTCCACTGGGAGGTATGTATAGAGATTGTGCAGTTATTGATTTGTAATAACAACAACAACAACAATAAAATACCATGATGTACCAAATGTTACAAAAAACAGCTAGCATATATGATCACATTTTAATTTTTACAGTGACTTTCAAAGATAGGTGTTATTTTCCGATATTTTTACTGTGTAAACAGATGTTTAGAAAGTAAAATAACTGGCCTTAGGTCATACAATTATTGTGTCATAACTAAGGGCTAGAATTGGAAGCAGTATGTTTTACAGTAATCTGAGCATCTTGGTCAGCAATACCATATTGCCTCTCTCTGCTCTGGGCAGTTATTTTACACATCACTAACAGGGAGATGCAAAAAAATATATATTGCTCAATTTACTTGATTGAAGAAGGAAATTGAGCAATATATATTTTTATCTTTAAGAGAGAGAGACATTTCATACTTTTATCTATCAAAAATTATCCATCTTACAATAAAAAGGATTTGAATATAATAGATTTAAGAGATTTTTAGAGATTGGGAAAACATTGTAGTCATTTATTCAGTCATTCAATCAGGTAGCTGAGTGTCTACTACATGCCACCATTGAAGTAAGGCTCTGGATGTATATAGTCAGATATGCTCAAAGCAGAGGTTTCTTCAGTGAAAATTATACAGAAGTAAGTGACACATCAGAGATTTAATTATAGGGACTTTGATGGAAATGCTTCATTAAAGCTCTCCGTTCAATTTTATGCAATATTATGGAATTCTGTATTGCCAGGAAGAGACAACACATTGACCATGTCCTGTATTGTCACTGAACTTACTGTTCTTGCCATGTAATATCAATATATAATTTGTTATAATTTGTAATTTGTATGTTTTCAAATTTCATGGTCAATCTTCATATTCAAAAATTGTGCTAATTCTGCTTATTAATTCTAGTAATTTGGCTATAGATCACTTCGAATTTTAAAGAAAACAACTATGTTGTCTGGTATCATGAGTTTTAAATCCTACATTTAAATTCTTGTACCTTTTATTCTTACATTTCTGCAGTGACTAGAACATTCAGTACTATGTTCAATAAAAAGGAAAAAATAGACATTGTTGTCTCATTCCCAATCTCAGAAGTATAACTTTTAATTTTCACCATTAACTAAAATGTTTGCTTTGGGATATCTGTAGATACCACTTACAAGATCAACAAGGGAGTTCCCCTCTATTCCTAATTTGCTCAGTTTTAATTGATGAACCATTTTTTATTTGATCTTTCTTTTTTACTGTTTATTGTATTGATCACATCTTTGTTTTCTATTTTATTAATATAGATGGCTAGAAACTGATTTTATATTCTTGGAACATATGGACTTTTTTGTGGTTTAATTTCCTGTTTATTTTGTGGGATTCCATTTGCTAACATTCAATTCATTTTTAAAAATTTCTGTAATTGAACTATATTTGACATGTAACATTGTGTAAATTTAAGGTGTACAACATGTTGATTTTATACATTTATAATATAATTTCCATCATAGTGACAATCACCTCTATGACCACATAATTATCATTTCTTTTTAGTGGTTAGAATAATTAAGATCTAGTCTCTTAGAAAGTTTGATGTTATAATATTGTAGTCTATATTCATTATATTGTGCTTAGAGCTGCAGGACTTATTTACTACTCATTGCAAATTTTTCCTATTCCCTCACCTCCTAAACCCTGGTAACCACCATTTTATTCTGCTTTTACAAGAGTTTTGTTTTTTTTTTTTATTCTACATATAAGTTTTATCACACAATATTTGTCTTTATTTGATTTATCTCACTTAGCATAATAATGTATTCAAGGTCAATGTATGTTCCTGCAAATGGAAGTATGTATCTTCTTTCTCATGGCTGAATAACATGTGTGTATATACATGCATATGAATAAGATATATATATATATACACACACACACATACATTAACATGTATATATATGCATGTGAATAAGGTAGATATATGTGTATATGTGCATGTGTATATATATTTTGTATATATATATGTGTACATCTTTATTTATTCATCCACTGACAGACATTTAAGTTATTGTTTCCTTATCTTGTCTACTGTGAATAATGCTGCAATAAACATGAGAATGCAGATATTTCTTCAATATTCTGTTTTTTGTTTTGTTTTGTTTTCAATATTCTGTTTTTATTTACTTGGGTATATACCCAGAAATGGAATTGCTGGGTCATATGGTAGTTCTATTTTTAATTTTTGGGAACCACCATGTTGTTTTCCATAGTGGTTGAATCAATTTACATTCCCACCAACAATGTACAAAGGTTCCCTTTTCTCTACATCCTTGTCTGTGCTTGCTGGCATGCAAACTTTTAAGTGTAAGATGAATAGGGTCTAAGGATATAGTGCAAAACATGGTAACTATAGCTAGTAACATTGTGTTATATAATTGAAATTTGCTGAGAGTAGAATTTAAATATTCTTGCCAAAAAAAGGTATATGAGGTTATGTGTTATGTGTTAATTACATGGTGAGAATAGTTTCACAATGTATACAAATGTCAAATAACTAATAAGTTTACTTTAAACATCTTTTAATTTTATTTGCCAATTATACCTTAATAATGCTGGGGGGGGACTTTAATAAGTGATTTTATCAGCAAATTAGAGCAGAAAATACAATTAGTGAACAATAGAAGACAGAACAATAGAAAATATGTATCTTAATTGAAAACAGAGAAAATATAATGGGAAATAAAGAAAAGGAGTATAAGACAAAGGAGATTTCCATTGTCTAACACAATAGTAATTAGAATTCCAGAGCTGGAGGCAATAGAGAAAGGTACAAAATAATATTTGAGAGTATATAAATTTGACAAAGCTGATAAAACCTGACCTATAATGAAATTTAGGGGCATCTGAGTGTCTCAGTCAGTTAATTATCTGATTCCTGGTTTTGGCTCAGGTCATGATCTCAGGGTCATGAGATTGAGCACCATTTCTGGTTCTGGCTCCATGCTGGGTATGGAACCTGCTTAGGAATCTTTTTCTCCCTCTACCTCTGCCCTCCCCCCACCATTAAAATAAAAATAATTAATGAGACTTAGAAGAAAATAGAAAGGTATCTAAACTATGGGACATTATATTGTATACCTTATGCTGCTATCCTTTAAAAATGAACATAAAGTTATGTTCAACAACAAAAAAAGAAAAAAATGAGAATTTGTCATTAGAAAACATGAACTTAAAAATAATAAAGGATTTAGGTAAAAAGAAAACAGTAATAGATGAAAATACTGAAATTCAGGTAACAATGAAGAGCAATGAAAAGATTAAATACATGGCTAAATAAAATTAATATTAATAATAATTGTTTTGGAATTTAAAATATATATCAAAGTAATACCAAAGTCAAACAAGATGGAATAACTTAAAGGGTCCTGAATTTCCAGCATTATTTGGGAAGTTGTAGAACAAATAATACTGCACTGGGGTACCTGGATGGCTCAGTCAGTAAAGCATCTGACTCTTGGTTTCAGCTCAAATCATGATTTCAGGATTGTGAGATCAAGCCCTGCATTGGGCTTGGCACTGGGTGTGGAGCCTGCTTAAGATTCTCTCTCCTTCTGCCCCTCCCCAATCTAAAAAAAGTAGTACTGTACTGTAATAAATCAGGGTTGCATAAAATGTATAGGATAACCATTAAAATAAAAACATGTAGTTTGGAATGGTTGATAAAGTAAAGACATTGCATAATCAATTTTTGACTACTCTAGGTGAAGGACTTAAGAAAGAAAAAATATGAAACAGGAAATGAAGTATACAAAGAATATTTTTGACATTTTATACATATAGACATATATAAATGTAAAATCTTATAGTATGTGTATATATGTGTGTATATAAAATGTTACAATGTGTTTACATACATGCATGCTTATATATGCATATATTTGTATTTATATATTTGTGTCTAAAGCTTTTATCTTATTCATTTTTTCATTCTTCATTTTTTATTTTATTATTATTTTATTTTTAGAGAGAGAGAGAGAGAGCTAGATAGAAAGTTGTAGCAGTGTGGGGTGGGGTCAGAGGGAGAGAATCTTAAGCAGACTCCAGGCTGAATGGGGAGCCCAACATAGGGCTAGATCCCATGGCCTTGAGATTATGACCCTAGCTGAAATTGAGTCAGATTCCCAACCCACTGAACCACAGTGATGCCGCTGTTCTTTATTTCACTATGGCTTCTTCTTTTCCTTCTTTGGTTATAATCAAGTATTTTCAAATTCCACTTTATCTCTTTGTTTTACATCTTGTGTTTTTTTGTTTTGTTTTGTTTTGTTTTGGAGTATAGTTGACCTGCAATGTTACATTAGTTTCAGGTCTAGTATTATTCATTCATTAAGTTCTTACAGACTTGAGAAGATTATATGTATTTATCTATGTACATAAAGATATATATATATATATATATATATATATATATATGAATTATATATGGTAAAGAAAAAATAAAGATGAACTTAAAATAGCAATAAAAATCATTATGTGTCTAGGGAAAAATGCAGGAAAATCAGTATGGAATTCTACACTGGAAACTATAAAGCTAATTAAAGAAGATCTAAATAATTTAATAGGTACTCAATTTTATAAAGAAAACTTATACTTTTTCCAAAATTTGTACATAGTTTTACCATAATACCATTCACAGATTTTTTATCAGCTCTACATTCAAAATGTATCTATATAATCGGCCTTCTTATTCCCACTCGCTTTACTAGTACCTTAGTTGAGTCACCATCATAATCATATTTTGCCTGGGCTGCTGCATTGATTCTTTCAGCTGGTCTTGTCCCTTCTGCTCTTGTTCTTCTGCATTCTATTCACATTATAGGAGCTACAGTGACACAATCACCTTGTATAAAGCACTCCAAGCTAGCCAGATTCTTTAGGGTAAAAACCAATATTCATAAGAATCCACAATGTCTTTCTTGATCTGCCTCTATCCCTACTATCTCAGATCTCATGTCCCACTACCCTTTCTCTGTTTACACTGCAGCAGCACAGTTGTCTTCTATTTGTATCTCAAACATTCTTGGCACTTGCTATATCTTTTGTCTAGATGGTTTTTCCCCAGATAGCCACAAGCTTGCACCTTTCCTTCTTTCAAGCGTTTAGGATCTTCAGGCCTGCCTGATAACAACATTTAAAAATGCAGCCTCTCAACACCAGAATCTAGAACAGGGCCTGATACACAGTAAATATTCAGTAGCATTCATTCTTTATTCAGTAAATGATCGGTAAACAAATCTGATATACGATGGCCTAAAGAGTGCCAGTATTGATAAGATTCAATATTTGCTTCAAAGAAAGTGTTAAGTGGGATTATAAGTATAACATAACAACTAACATTTAATATAGGAGCTGCAATTTACAAAGCACATTTACCTATTTCTTTCATTTGTTCCTCACAAACAACACTGTTGTGGAGAGAGCAGGTGTTTCACAGATGTAAACTTGGAGAGGTTAAATAATTTGCCCAAATGGGAAACTATGTCTCAAAGCCTGACTTTCTGACTTGGAAACTTTTTTTTTCTTAAGTCACACAAGACTGCATTCTCTTTGGACTTTGGGGAATATAATAGAAGAGTAAAATAAAGCCTATGCCTATAATAAATTTGAGATGTTTGTGGGTCAAAGCTGTGGCATGAGAAACAAAATGAATCCCATGACAGTCAGTTTCCTCAGGTTAGTTTATAATCTGTAAAATGGAAATCATGCATACACAATTATCTTTGGAGACACAGAAAAGATTAATGAGGCTATGTTTTTAAAAAATCTTTATATAGAGAAAAACATTATCTTCAGAAAAGGAACTATTAATAATCCATATTTTTATACATAAGGTTAGCATTTGACTTTGTGAAAGAAAATCCATGACTGTTTAGTTCAAACTTTGAAATTTACTATTATTTAAAAAGTAGTGTGTGATTTAATAATCTAAATATTGCTTAAGTTCTTTACTAAAAAAATAAAAGTTAAGGACAGACATTTTCCAATGGAGTTCAAATTTGTAGACCATTCCATCCTACTATTAGGAGACTGAAAAAATGAATAACCTCTAAATTCTTAAACTTTGAGGCAATTGAATTTTGAAAGAAGAATATAAAATTTATCATGAAGAAAATTTAAAACCAACATTTGACAAAAGAATTAAAAGAGACCTATTTTTTCTCTTTAAACGAAAGGGAACTATTTCATTTCCAGTCTCAGGTGGATCATTAATATATGAGAAATGACATTTAATTAACAAAACATATATTTTTCTTTTTTGTTTTTTGTTTAACAAAAACTATAAAGTGACTAAGAAATTAGTTTCCTTAGGAACATTAATTTTATTAAGCTTATGCCTTTTTATAAGTAGATTTGTAAAAAAGTGATAAAGCAGTGGTTATATAAAAAAGAAAAAAATATTTTCTAAACTGTAATCCTGCCTAAAGTACTAGGGAAACATTCACTGAGATGACTATTACCAGGGTTTAAAGTAATAGTAATCAAACTATAAGCATTAGCTTTGAGCTTACTAAAATCTATGAGTCTTCTTAAAAAAAAATATTTAACTACACATTCAAAATAGAAACTTCGTATATAGCTACTGAAACTTACTGAAAATGTATGAAAAATTAAGATAATGTAAAAATTATAAAATAAATGTTCAGCATCAGAATTTTTTTTTTTACAAATTTAAATTAGCCTTTGAGGGCTTTTTAAAACAAATATAAGTTACTTTACCTCTCCTCCAGGAGTTTTATCAGATTTTCTGCTTAGAAAATATTGTAAGTCATTTTTCATTTTGATGCATTTTCTTAAAATAAAGATTAATAATAACAATACTTCACATTCTTAAATAATATTTTAGAAATACTAAGAATTCACATTTGTTATTTTATAGCACTATATTTTTAATAATAGATTAGAATGCAATACAATTTAAGTGGAATAGGCTTCTGGTCATTGAAATGGCAAAGGAGGAACTGTAACAAACAAAAATGTGATAGTTGTGTGTCAACTTGACTAAGCTGTGATGCCCCGTTGTTTAGTCCAAGGCCAGTCTACATGTTTCTGCGAAATTATTATTTAGACATGATTGAAATTTAAATCAATAGACTTTGAATAAAGTAGATTACTATCCGTTATGTGGATGGGCTTTATTCAGTCGGTTGAAGGCCTTAAGAGAAAAAGCTGAGGTCCACTGTAGAGGAAGGAATTCTGCCTCAGGATGGCTCAGGACTTGTGACTGAAACATCAACTCTTACCAGAATTTCCAGCCTGCCACCCTGTCCTAAAAATTTCAAACCCACCAGCTTCCAAAATCACATAGGTCAATTCCTTGAATACATACATATCTACATACACACATGCATGTATCCTACTGGTTCTATTTGGAGAACCCTAACACAGAAAACACTCACCCATTACCCCCCTCCTCCCAAAAGAACACTAAATTCTATAGAAACCATGCTAGCATAAAAACAAACAACAAAAGCTTAGGGGGAAGTAAAGAAACAGTGGAGAAGGGCACACAGCTGTTTTCCATTCCTGAATTTTGCTTTCAACTGGAGTAAAAGCTTCGATATAATATGCCTTGAAATTTTACTTGAAAAATTAATTGAATTTGGCTGGGATGGAAACAGCCACATTATTGGTGCTAAAAACTGGCTTAAGACCATAATTCAAAGCAGAAAAAACCCATCGCAGTATATTCTTAATGAGTTAGACATGGAGAATTAGAATATTTAGAACAGTCAAAAGACTGAAAGTCAATGGTATTTTTATCTGAGTGAGATCTGATATTACCTCCCAGGAAAGGAGGTAATAAATCCTCTCAACATGATTTCAGAGATAAACAATTGGAATCCTGGAAATATTTTTGCAAATGGAGGTTGTGTTCTAAGCAGAATGAATTTGGACTGGGTTTTGTAACTTGAAGCTTATGGTATGAGAACAGCTTTGCTTAACTAAATATTCTTTACTCTTACACACTAAGGAGAAACATAAGAGTCTACAAAAAATACTTAAAGGAGATTGAAACTGAAAGTCCTCTAGGGTTTGTTTGTTTTTTTTAAGATTTTATTTATTTATTTGACAGACAGAGATCAAAAATAGGCAGAGAGAGAGAGGAGGAAGAAAGCTCCTTGCTGAGCAGAGAACCTGATGCGGGACTCGATTCAGGGGCCCTGGGATCATGACCCGAACTGAAGGCAGAGGCTTTAACCCACTGAGCCACCCAGGGACCCCAAGTCCTCTAGGTTTCTGCCATGGAATCTCAATATCAGTCTTTTTGTTCATTCTTGAAGATAACTGCTCATGAATGTACTTAAGTACTTAGTTCTACAGCCAATCAAATAAAATAATAATTAAGATCACAAAATGGACTTTATAACTGGAGAGATGCTGTAAAAGGGATGATGACCAAACCAGTGAACATTAGAAAATGTGATCAGACTACAAATAAAGGATTTTGTTTCATCATAAGCAGACATTTTTCAGAACCATTCCTTGCTATGAATACTTGGGGACAAGTAAGAGGTTGAGTGAGCTGATATTTATGGATTCTTAACATTTTCATTTCTTATAATTCCTGTGCTAAGTTATTGGTTGCTAGTGTGTTTCTCACATTCTCTTGCTTTACTCTGTATTACAGATTTTTCTGTCTATTGACTTCTGGTTATATTCAGCAAATTGCAGATATTGGTGGGTGAGAAGAAACTAAATCAGGGTTTTACTCCCTATCCCTCTTTCCTGCCTACAGTCGCTTTCCTAGCAGTGATTATGTATCCATCTTGATTCCTGCTTCTGGTAGAAAGCCAGTGTTCCATGGTTCCTACTTCCATCTGCCAAGCCGTAGACAACCCTACCTTCTTGCTCTTCTTACACCATTTCCTCTCATTGTCCCTTTTTGCCCTAGGAATACTTGGTGTCTTCCTGCTGTTGCTGCTATTTGTCGTGCTTCAAGGCACTCATTTCGGTTCTCAACTTTAACACTCGTTTAAATGATAATGTTAAATTTGTTCTGTATGAAGGAACTAAATGGATTTCTGTTCTTCTTACTTGGTATAGTTCTTAAAAGTGGTCACATAATTCTGTCATAAGAGAACAGAATTCCTCCTAAGTCAAGTTAGATATGGTCTCACATGAAGACAGAAAATTAAGTTTTGTGGATTTCTCAATACTTCTCCAAGAATTATCATGACATATTATACTTTTGGGTGTTAAATGCAAATCAAAGAACTCATTTCTTTTGTTGCCTATGACATTTTACATTCCATCACTTCGTTAACAAGAAGTTAACCGTAGGATTGCTCCTCCCAAAATACTTTTTTTTATTATTTAAGTTTTAATAGAGGATTTAAAATGTATTGTTGGTGAATTGGAATCACAACTGGGACCTTTCTATTCGTGTTCTGATCTTAGCTATTTTAGAACTGATTGTGTTGTTTGGTGTAACTGATTTGAAAAATATCTCTAGGCTGAGTGTAAATGCCAGTGTTTAGAAGAAAATTTATAAAGACATTGTATCTTCCAATTTCATTCTATCAAACAATATTTCACTAGACACTAAGTGATTACATTACAGATTCCTTATTGCACTGTTCTTGAGATTCTTGCCATGGGCCCACCTTATAAGCAAGACTGGAAAACAATTACTTCAAGTTATTTAAATGGTTTACTGGGAAGACGTATGTATACAAAGGCTTTTTTTTTTAATCGTAGAGTTCCATGATTTATTCCCTTGATCTATATGTGACTCATTACTTTACCCATATTTTAAACATTAATGTAGCCCACTGTATCCTTAAGAGTATAAGAAATCTGGCCACTGTGCTGAGCTGGACTTTGAGTGTAATCCAGTTAGACCCCAGGGAGAGAGTGAATATTAAAAGCAGCATGCACTAAAAAAGAAGTCCATTGGGAGAAGAGCAACATTCTGTTCTGCCTGGATCTGAGCTCAGTGACCCAGATGCAGCTGAATGACCTTAGAGCTCCCAAAACAATTCCTTAACTTCCAGAGTGAATGGCAGCTGGTACTTCAAACTCTGAAAAATCATAGTTTACATGTGTGAAAAATGCTGAAATGTTGGGAAATCATGTAAGGACTGGATGCATACTGAGTATATGTACGTATGTGTTTGAAAATTTGAATTTAAGACAAATTAACATATAGTAAGAAAATCATTCATGTACATGTGTATATATGCAGATAGATGATAGATAGATGATAGATAGATATCCCAATTTTAAATCAATTACCTATGAGTTAATCTCAATATATCTGAGTATTAGAGAATTCTCTCAATCTTTTTATGATAAATACTCAGATTCTACAACCAAATGTAGTGTATGTCGGAAAGCCGTAAGTTGCTTCAAGGTGAAATTCAAAGGAAATAAAAGATTCCTCTACATGTTTTTTTTTTTTTTTTTTTTTTTTTTTCCAAATAGAGTCTCTCTTCTGGTACTTGTGATTGACTCTTTATTCATCATTAGAATTCTTCTCAACGAAGTAGCTGAGAATCTCCAGACTTTTATACGAAAAAGTTCTTCAGATATGATATTTCTTTTATAACACAAAAAGAATCAATAAAAGTCAGCTTTTTAGGATTAGAAGATTCACCAAATACTGGAGGGGTTTAAAGGAAAGATTTTGTTCCATTCCGTCTGCCAACAGGTCAGGTTCAATTTGATGCCACACTTTTGTTTTTGTGGTTATCTTAGAGCTTTAACACAGTTGTAACACAGAAGTGGAATTCCAAACAGCAAAGGAATAGAAGAAAAAAGTTTCTCAGAGTTCTAAAGGCTTTTATGAAGGAAGATTTCTCAAAAAAATAAAAAAATATATATAAATAAATAAAAAGTGAAACTAGGGCAAGGGAGCGTTAGAAATTTGGGCTTTTGAGTTTCAAGCACCACAGGAAAAAATATTTTGTCAATCTTGATCTAAATTTAACAGGCAATATGCAGGTGGTGAAGTATTTTGTCAACTACCTGTGGGTAATGAGGCTTTTCTTGACTACATATGAGTTTGCAGATCTCTAATTATATGCCAGAAATTCTGTACCTGAATTGGAACTAATATCTGTTATTTTCCTTATTATCAGTGATAGTTCAGTAACTAAAATTTAAGGAGGACTTAACCTGCATTTAAAAAGTGAAATACAATTATGAAGTTGTTGTTGTTTTAAATAATTGCCAAGTAATGCATAATAAGATAATTTCCTTGTTATAGGGGTTTAGTGTTCTGTTGACCCCTTAGGAATTATAGATAGTGTGATATGAAGAGATTTCTATAACAGTGCTTAGATTTGATATTATTTAAAACTATATTTTTATAACAGCCATATGGCATGACTGCCTCTAGGGAAGTAGTTCTGTCTCTAATTCCTTTATGAGTTGCTATAGTTTACTGATAATGAGATAATATTATAGTTCTCAGTGCATGCAGCAGAAGTCAAGATGTCCTATTGACTCAAACAATAACTCAGTGGTATCTACATTTATCATTTGTCAGGGTCAACTTTGCTCTACACTGCAGCAATGTTCTAAGATCTTACTGTAATGATAGCAAAATGTACCACAGAGATATTGTTTCACTTGCCTCAAATCTCACATGTTCAAAGTAAAAGTTGCTCCTTTGGGGGGCACCTGGGTGGCCCAGTAGGTTAAACCTCTTACTTTTGATTTCAGCTCAGGTCATGATCTCAGGGTCATGAGATCGAGCCCTTCATGGGGCTCCATGCTCAGTGGGGAGTCAGCTTGATATTCTCTCTCCCTCTGCCTCCCTCCCCAAATAAATAAATAAACCTTAAAAAGAAAGTTGCTTTCTTTCTCAAATAACTGCTCCATCCTCTACAGCACAGTGGCTAAGAACATGACCCCAGAGTTCCACAGCCTAAATTCGAATGTCGACCCTGCCAAGAGCTAAGCAGGTGACCTACAGCAAATTACTTGGCCTTTGAGACATCAGTTTCCTTACAAGTAAATGAGGAATAATGATACAAGTCATCTTCTAGAATTGTTATGAGGATTGAATTAGTTAATATTCAAACCAGTGTTGCTACTTAAGGAATCATGGGAGTGGTGTATGTACCTTATCCTTCAAGCCAGTGACTTAGGGTCTTCTGTCTCCCTCTCTTATCAAATCATGGTCAAAAAGTACTAGTTCTTTTCTTACTTTCTTTTGTTTTTTGTTTTTTTCTCCCTTTTTTTCCCTATCAGATTTGTCTTTCTCATATTTTCCTCCATTAACCTTGAACTTGGGCTATTACAACTGTTGTCTCTGTTCCATCTTTTATACTTTTATACTCCTGGTAAAGTATTTGTGAGATTTCCAAGCTTGAATCTACTCAGCAGTTTCTACTTGATTACTGCAGTGGCTGTCAAATTATTAAACAAACAAACAAAAAAAGCTTCATTTAAATCTTTATACAAAGGAACTCTTTCATAGGTGTTCAATACATACAAAAGATAAATATTGAAATCCCCTAGTTGCCGTGGGAAATGGAGGTAGTAATCTTCCCATTCACTATACTTTACCTCCTCTTGGTCTCCTCGTGCCATTGGATTGTGTAACCTATTCACATCACTACTCCCTTTGTCAAATAATCTTATCTGTGGACTCATTGAACTCATAGTTCTATGTATAATTTATATTACTTAAATTTTATATACTTTATATACTTAAGTATATACTTATATACTTAAGTATATACTGCTTAAATTTTATGACAGAATATCTCTGGTATTCTGTATTGCTATTTACTGGCCATCTTCATGGTGGTAAGTGTTCCTAGCACTGCATTAGTGATGAGGAAAGGAAAAGGTCATTTGAGTTAGATCCTTGTGGCACTGTGCTGATTTCAAACTCAGGGTGTCTGTGGGAGTCAGGTCTCCCAGGTGCCTCTCATCAGGAGACTTGACCAGGATGGCAAGGCTAAGGAGTTTCCGGGACTTCTGAGTTCCCACGAGATTCTGGCAGCAAGATACTGGAAGATCTGGCCTCAGGTGACTCAGCTACGGTGTTTTGGAGCTGGATGCAGACTGGCTGCCCTTTGTTTCCTCCACACATCATTGTGGCCCCAAGTAGCCCTCAAGGGTGAAACCCTGGTACTAATCAAAGG
The DNA here is from genome assembly GCF_022355385.1 of Mustela nigripes. Lineage (NCBI taxonomy): Eukaryota > Metazoa > Chordata > Mammalia > Carnivora > Mustelidae > Mustela > Mustela nigripes. The sequence goes on from NC_081569.1 coordinate 76,269,537, forward strand.
TAATCTTCCCGCGGATTCTGAGATGCCAGCTTGTGTAAGCTTTGCTTCTCACCAGTGTCCTGCCCAGGACCTCTAGGTTTCTGTGCATATGGACCAACCCCACCCCCATCAGTCCCTTTTCCTGTTCTTAGGGGTTACCAGCTCTGCACTTACGATGCCTAGAAGAGCAGGAGGTTTAAGTGAGACCAGGAGACCCCATGCAGCCCTGTGCCTAGGGAAAGTAAGGGAACCTGTGAGATTCAGGTCTCCTAGGTATCTCTTACCAGCGAACTTCCTGACCATACTGGGAATGCAAGGCTTAGGAGTTACTACAAAATCTGGCTTTAGGGGAATTGGTAACTTGAGCTTTGGCTAGGGGCACTAGGGGTTGGCGGGTGGGAAGTGGACCTCGGTATTTCTATGAATCCCCCAAAAATGTACACTGGGGACCCTGTTCATCCCCAGAATTCCTGGACCTGAGGGCTGATGGCACAGTACCCTTATGTGGAGACACAGAGGCTCACACATGCTCTTTTCACTCTTGGTACTTGCCCCAGCATTTGGCCCACACCCACTGTGGACTAGGGCCTGCCTTTGCTCAGCAAGCCATCTCCCTGAGGTAGCATTTCTTACATTGATCCATTGGTGAAGAGATTTGAATGATGGTTATCCTTGGACGATTTGTGGACTTCTTGTTTTTATTGGACTAAGGTCCTGTCTCTCACACGTGTTTCCCAGTCCAAGATCCTGGGAGATCTGGCTCTGTGATCTCGTGAGATCAGGAGTCAGAGGAATGTGCTACATTGTTCTGGAGCAGGATGGATCCTTTTATCCCTGCGTGTGTATTAGTTGTAGTTACATATACCTACAGGTAGTTGTGTGGCCCATCTGTGGCCAAAACTCTCAGTACACCCCTATGTTCCCAACTGGGAGAGAAACAGGGGGAACCAGGCCATTGACCCAGAGTACCCAAGCATTCTCTTACCTCCCTGCACATTTCCTATCCTCAGGCTTGTTGGATTCCCCAACTCTGTGTACAGGGGAAGCTCAGCCCAAGAGGCTATCTTCTTGAAGCTAGAGTTTTCTTGAACTGCACACATTGCACAATGAGGAAAAGTATACTTTAGTTAGTTCCCTTGTGGATCTGTGCTGGAAAGAGACTCATGGCCTTTGTGGGAGACAGATACTCTAGGTGTCTCCCATCAGCAGACTTCCTAGCTAAGGAGTTCCATGAGATCTGTCTTCAGTAGAATAGGAAATGTGCTTTAAAGCAGGGTGGCCCTTGGCAAAATAATTAAAAACAAACAAAAACTGCACTCTGCATTTAAGAACATACATGAAGCTTACATTTTTTATATTCCTTGAAACCTCTAGAATATAATTATGTATACAACAGATGCCTAATAATTTGTGAACAATAGATCATTTATGGTTCATATCTGCTTTCTGTTCTCACTTAGGCCAAGAGTCACCCTGTGTCTTTTTCATAACCCATACCTTTCCCTTGTGTTTCTTAGCCTTGAAATGCCTTCCCAGAGTACTAAACCCTCTAGTCTGCCTTTCATTCTTGGAGGCAGAATTCCTAGGAATATCTTAAGTCTGACATTAAACAGCTTAATGCCTGGTATATTAGTTTTCTATTGTTGCTGTGACAGATTACTACAAGTTTTGGGTCTTTAAATAATCCAATCTATTGTCTTACAGTTCTGTAGGTTAGAAGCCCAAGGCTGGTCTCAGTGGGTTAAAATCAAGGTAATGGCTCTATTCCCTCGTGGAGGGTATAAGGGAGTCTCTTTCTGTACCTTTTGTAGCTTCTAGAGGCCATCCACAGACTCATTGACTCATAGCTGCCTTTGTCCATGTGGAAAGCCAGCATTAGTGGGTGAGTCTCTCTCAGATTTCATCATGCTGATCTCTTCTGCTTCCTTTTTTTATTATAAAGGACCCGTACATTGGGCTCACTTACATAATCCAGGATAGTCTCCCCCACTCATCCTCTTTTATTTAAGTATACCTGCACAGCCCCTTTTATAATGTTGGTAACATATTCACAGATTCCAGGGATTAGGCTGTGCACATATTTGGGGGCCATTATTTTGCCCACTGATCCTGGGGTTATTTACTAGAATTATGTTTGACAATAATACTTTGTATTTTCATTATATGTGTACCGTTTTTAAATTCCTTTTTCTTATTTCACGTAATCTACACAGTATTTGACAAGGTTATTCCTCACACAATTTTCCTTATGTTAGTCTTAAAAACCTTAATTTATATATCTAGGATCATATAGGTAGTGTTAAATATATGATTCTCCACTATATCATAACTTGAACTTCTATTTCATTCATTTCCAAACAACATATAACTTATAGTTCATTTTCATTAGTTAAGTTACTGACTGAAAAAACTGAGGCTCAAAGGGGTTATGTCACTTCTCCAAACCAGTGTTTAAAATTCCTGAAGCTACAGCTGGTACTCAGATCTTTTGAATTATGTATGAACCAAAATTCCTTTCAGTTTACCCCAGTGCTGACAATATATTGGTTGACCATATAGCTTATCTTCTTTTAGTGTGGTTATAGGGATCTGAAGACTCATATTTATAAATACATTGGGAAGTATATAGTAATATAAGTTGCACACCATTATTATGGTAATTTAATGTAAAATTCCCAGGGTTGAAAAAATCTCCCAGAAAGAAATGAAGGAGTTTGACAAACAAAGGTATAGCAAAATCCTCAACACAAAATCTCTTGTAGATTGTTTCAGAATAGATTCTATTTCTATCAGCATCAAACATACCAAAGTAGTATTCATTTATGCATAAAAATATCTGAAGGAAGTAAATAAGTAATCAAGAAAATTAAGGATTCAGAAGTTTTTGTTCTATCTAATAATTTGGTGATGTTGAAGAAATAAATAATTTAACATAGGGGAAACTTGGAGTCTTAAGGAAGAACATAGACTTAGAAAAATTGAGGATGGGATGGTTTTAATACACTTAGAGCTGACAAAGAGAAGCAGGAAACCTTCATATTAAGGGTATTATTTCCATATAATCACTGAGCTGAAGAAGGCATAATTTGAGGTGTGAAATTTGTGAAGAAGGTCTGGATTAGAATTCCAAAACCTTTGGTACTAGTGACTTCATTGTCGCTTGGAACCAGCTGGTTACCATAGGCTTTATTTTGTGTGTATCTCATTTTCAATCACACAGAACAGTCACACTCTGAAGAGTTGTATGCTTTTTCTGCAGACAAATAAGATGACACTTATTTGAGGGAGATTTCTCTCTGGAGCTTCATTGAACCTTGTGTTTTTCATCCAGATGCTGTGAAGACCTATTAGGGCCTTAGGATACAACAAATTGAGCATAATGACTTCAGGCTCTACTTCTTACAGCAAAGAAATGCCTCTGTGTTCACCTGCTGGTGATAAAATGTCTTTGGTGTTGAAAAGAAAAGAAAAGAAAAGAAAAGAAAAGAAAAGAAAAGAAAAGAAAAAAGAAAAGGAAAGGAAAGGAAAAAACCTTCTAAGGTTTGCATAATATGCCACTAAAACAAAGAGATAGAGTATCTTCAACCTTCTTATACACATTCTTTGCTTGACTTTTATTGACTTTACAGACTTTCAAATTAACTTGCTATCTAATTCTGCCAGTCCGAAAGAGTTTGTTCTCAGTGAGGTTTTCTAAGTCCCTAAAACTCTTGGGGGATTTTATATCTAATAAGTAAGAATATCCATTAAATGTACTTAATGAAAGTCTGTAGTTAGAGTTTGATACATAAAGCACAGGTTTGTATTTTTTTTTTTACCTTCTCAGGAAATGATCCAAGATTGACACAAAGTAGCTTTCCAGGGTTAATCTTTAGGGAAATTCTGAGAGATTAAGTGAGAACCGCATCAATGATAGTATGCCATTAGGATACGACTTTAATAGAATAACCGTAATTGAAAAGCCATTGTCTTAATATGTTTAGAACAAACCAAGGCATTGAAAGCTGCTTTCTTTTTATTTTTCTCTTATGCCTAGAGATGGCATATAAATTTGAACAGGCCTCTGCAGATCATTTTCAAGAGAAGCAACATAGAGGGACACATATCAAGCAGAATTTAAGATCAGGAATGCAACTTTTATGAACTTAGTAATGTCATCATTTGTTTGAAACCAAGTTGTTCATTTTCTGTCACATAGATTTTATTCTGACCTTAATGAGAAAATAGCATATTCCTCTGTGTGTGTGTGTTTTCTTCTCTGAAGCTGTAATATAAAAAAAGCATAAATCAAAGCTGTTTTGACAGATGAACAACACAATTTTGTAACAGGATAGAAATTAAAAAAAAAAAAAGACTGAATAGCTGATAAAAGATGAGTCGAACTAGGAGGATTGATGTTAGAGCTGAAGGTACCATTAGAGATTAGATGCTCATTGGCTTTTCAGCAAGCCTGGTGACTCATTCTACATAAATGAAGTTTGTGATATGTAATGAAAAGCTTTCTATCTTCACTGCAAGCAAATTAGCAGGTATTTTGTGGCAGGAATGTTAATGTTATCTTGCATTTGTTTCTGAGCAGGAACACATTAACAGAGCAGGTTTGAAAAGAATTTCACTTTTATAACATCAGGTGCCGGAGGTATTAGAACAAGGTCACCTCTGTAAAGTAATGAGGGAAAATTAGGTTATAAACATGCAGCGCCTAAAAATACACTCAGTCTTCTCTGCAGAGTGAATGCCATATAGGATTGCCCCAAATTGCTAATATTCTTTTACTTCAGATTATACTCAGACCCCAAACTGAATCCAAAGAGTTAAATTAATAAAGCAAAACAGGGTGGAGGGCAGTTACTGAGGGTTATCATGGTCAACTGATCCAAATCAATGGTGTTCAAATATCTGTGTGTGTATATATATACACACACACATATATATGTATGTATATGTGTATATATGTACATACATACATATATGTGTGTGTGCGCATATATATACACACACATATATATGCACACACACATATATATGTATGTATATACACATATACATACATACATATATGTATATACACATATACATGCATATATATATATATGCACACACACATACACAACTTGCTTCATGATTTGGAAATCAGGACATTTAGAATGTGTTATATAATAAACCATGAAAGTCCACATTATCTGTTTGGGAGAAATAGTGGAAAAAGGCAAATGAAAGCTAAAGGTAAAACATTGCCTATTTTGGATGACATTAAAACTTAAGAGGAGAGTGGTTGCAGGGGGTATGATCAGGATTAAGAGAGATGAGCTAGAAGATAAAATGGCAATAAGGTTTTCAAAAAGTAGGGTAATGGGAGTGTGAATGATTCTATTCCTTTTATGAGTGCATATAAAAAGACAAGATGAGTAATTTATATGCAGAAGGCCCACCAGATCTGGATAATCGGGTTTTGGGCAGGATATCACCTTCTAGGATGGACCATTATGGCACCAATGACCCGAGTTCAAGATTGGGTAATCATACTTGCAGCTTTTCTGGATTAGAAAGAGACCTGCTGATGTAGTTCCTCATCTTGCTCTAAATATACACTCACTTGTCTAACCTCCTATCTCCTGAGCCATGTTTTCTGCCTTATTATTCATTTCTGCAACTAAATTAAAGCTTGTTGAAATCCACTTTGTTCTGCCCAAATATGATGAGACTATAGGGTGATTATTAAAATATAGGAAACCAACAACTGACCTCTAACTACAAAAATCCTTCAGAGTAATATAACAATTTAATTACTTAATTAAGCAATTAACTAAGCAGAAAGGTGAAAGAGTGTTTGGAATAGCAGTTAATAAAATTTTGTTCAATTAAAATTTCATTTTGGTAAGAATTTAATTGTAAATGAAAATGCACTGCTGGTTATGGTAGTCACTTCTTAAAAAATCATGAAGCAGGTTCAGCGACTGGTTGATATTGGTTGTGTTCAATCTGGACTTAGTGTGTCCAGAATCTAGTAGATAAAGTTTGTTAGTCTAATAAAAGATTAAAAACAAATCATCTAAACTTTTCATTTTACAGGCAAAAAAATCTGAGATTTGGAAAGATGAAGTGACTTGCCCAAATTCACAAGGTAATTACTGGCAGACCCACTTGAACCTAGTGTCTTTTGATTCTTTTTGGTTTTTTATCAAAAACCAAACCAAGGAACCAAACAAACAAAAACAATTTTATTGACTAGTGCAACATACTTCTCACACCTGGCTGTTTGTTGCTATCACTAATGTCCAGGCAGTACTCCAGGACAATATCTCTGGGGTAAGGTGCTCCATGCATATTTTTATAATTCTTCTCCAAGTGATGTGATGCAAAGCCAGGACTGAAAAACACTGGGCTGTTTGGAGATTCCATTAAAAAATGTTGCAGTTCCTTTATCCCAGGACTGCAGTGCTATTTTACCCAAGGTAATTTTGAGAGGAAAAACATAGGAGGGTTTGTTTAATGATTGGCATAGAAAGTGCCCTATGTATGTCTTTAATGTTTCTGACATGTATTCAGTTAACAGCAGGGCATGTATCAAGGAAAGAGCCAGTGTTAAGGTAACATAGACCTCATTTTTGAAGCAATCTTTAAAATGAGAGGTCTGGAAAGATGAAACTCAGAAAATAAATCAATGCTTGTCTAAAGGTTATAGAGTAACTTGGGAACTATTTGAGCTCTAGTGATTACAAGATCAGAAGATTAAAAAATAACCCTGAGGGTGTGCTTTAGGAACCATTCCCTCTGAAGATATGTGAGAGATTTATGATTGAGTTGAAATCATTTTTGACTGGAAATAACTCCAACCCACGAGGAACATGAGAGTTAATACGAAATGGTGGAAGGAGCATTGTCAGAATATGTTCTTTATTCTCATTCTAAAGGCTAACCATTTACTGAAAAAATAAGAGATTTGGAAAAATAAGAACCACCTAATAAATTACTACAACAACTAGTGAAAAGCCTACCAATCAAATAACTGCTAACTATAATTAAGTCAGTCGTAAGGATGAGATCAGACTACAAAGATCAAGGTAGTCCTCAAGCTCAGAGGCTTAGATATGACTCAAATATGACAAACATTTGAAAAGGTAAATAGCAAAAGAAGAAATAATTGACAATCTGATGCTATAATAGATTGTCAGTTATAAAACACTTATATAGTCAAATGAATATTTAAAAAATAGGTACTTTGGGGAATTCAGAGGCAAAGAGAGCATAGGCAAATGACCATCTTCCAGATAAAATCTAAGTACCTTTCCTTGTTCCTCTTGTTTGATTAAAAACGCCCTCCATCTCTATGAGGTGATGGATGCTAAGTAAACATTGTGGTAATCATTTCACAATATATGTAAATCAAACTATTAGGCTGCACATCTTATACCAGACAGTGACATATGCCAATTATATCAGTAAAACTGGAAAACACAAACAAAACCCTCCTCTAAAAGGGGGATAAGTTATTATAATCAATTAGAAGTTTGATCATATTTTGAAGGTAGTTATTTAAAAATTTCAGATTTTATCCTTTAAAGAGGAATCCTGCAAAACATAATGATGACTAGAAAGGAATATAATTTGATAGTATATTTTAGGTACTGCAATACATGGCTTTTTATTTGGTTATTCATTAAGTTAGTCCTCAAAAGTAGGTGGAACATAATTAATCGGTACGACTATGAGCCAGGCATGATGATGGCTCTAGGGTAAGATGAGACTCTTAAAACTTGATCTCTCACTGAATGAGGCAATAATATTGTGATTGAGAATAAGGTAGGCCCAGAAGTAAGTAAAATGCAAGATATATTATTAGTGTCATAGGAGAGGTAAAAATATTCGGGATCTCTCAAACCTGGTCCTCTTTCAGTGTTCTTTATTAGAGAGTACAAGACCATCCATTCAATTTGTTAAGTCAGATGTATAGGAAGCAACACTGATGTACCACTGTACAGCAACCTCATCTCTTAGCCATTGGCAAATTAGTGACAATTTATATTAAGATCTTCTTTCTATTCTTATGACTTTGCTCCATCTCCTGTGTTTCTGTGCATATTAAATTTAGGTTCATCTGTCACCTACACTATTGTAGTTTCTACCTAACTTGTTTCCATACACATGCTTCAATAAGAGTGTTCTTTTCAAAATGCAGATTGATTATATCACCACACAGATTAAACTTCATGAGGGCAAAGAATTTTTCTCTTCAATTCATTATATCTATAGAAAGTAATAGCTTGATAAATTCCAATAAAAAAATAAATTATAAAGTTGGGGGAAATCTTTTTTTTTATTTTTTTTTATAAACATATATTTTTATCCCCAGGGGTACAGGTCTGTTTGGGGGAAATAGTTTGATGGAAGAGTTCTCAATACTGTGAAAATTTAACTCAGCTGAGAGAGACTAGTTCGCTCATGCCAGAGAATGTTGCTCACACAAAGAGGCTTCCAGAACTTAGCTGGCAAAATGCCATTCACAGCTCATAATCTCCTAACTATATCTACTTATTTTATTAATGTGAATTTGTAGATAAGTTTGTGAGGACAATATTTTCTACCTAAATATTTTTGCAAATTTTTAACTGAAGTCCACCTAAAGTGAAATAAATAAAATTATGTAACTAAGAATGTCATTGGTACTACATAAACCCCTAGTGAACCAAAAAAGAAAATTTTTATATTTACAGCATACCAGTTCTTTACAATTTGGCCTTTATTTTTGTTCTCCCCCTTTCCCTCCCATGTAACACCCTGACTTACCTCAGTAACCACCCTTTCTCTACTTTCAGCCCTTGCTTATTTGATGGTATTTGACTTCTTTCCAGCTTCTGAAATTAGGCACTACATTCTTTTGGCTAGAGTAATTGTTTGGTGGGGGGTAGGGAATCACCTGACATAGAGCTAATGAGTTGTAATCAGAGATCTCCTGGGACTATAGAACTTGCATTCACAGGATATGAAGCTGAAGCCATTGCATCCATTTTGGCACCACGAGGGGAATTCCTACCAAAGAATGGAGCCAACACAAAGAACACAGAGCTGAGTGTTTGAGAAAGATCAGATCCTGGTAACATTAAAGTGAGCCCCAGGATCAAGTCAATCCCCTTCTGTAGGTGAGCTAATCAAGTCATTTTTGAATAAACTGGTTTGGTTTGGTTTTCTGTCACTGATAAACAAGAGAGCCAAAACTGGTAATATCAGCAGCTTCTATCTTCCCTGATGGCTGCAATGTGACGGTTCATCTGAGGCAATTGGCTTCAGCCTTGAAATGCGATAAATTGTCTTCTAGCCTGGGACATGGTTTCTTAGTGAGTCAGTTAGGCTAAAGAAGTGTAGGCTATAAGCACAGAAATTAAACTAGCCTCTGCCATGCAGACTATGCCGTGACACTTATCTAATTTCACTGATAATAAGCTGCACCTGTTACTAAAATCATTTCACGGCCAAAAAGACTTCCAAAGTGAAGCCTGAGACAAAAAAGGTGACAGAAAAATCCAAACTGACAAAACATGCTGCTGCTTAACAGAAACCATTGATTTTATGACATTTACTGAGTAAACACTCAAAGTAGGGCCTCCTCCATGTATGTTCAACAACCATGTGGGAAACAGAGATAGGTTTTTCGAGCAAAAGGAATTTAACATTTTATGATGCATTTTAGGTAGAAACACAACTCCCCTTTTTATTCTCTAATTATTCTTCCTTTTATTATTTTATCTATTGAATATTTTCATTGCTTCTGCAGGGACAGAGGGGCCACCTGAGGGCAGTCCATACTTCGACATGGGGACCAGAGGAAGGTAAGAACTTGGCAGCAGCTCAGCTAATCCTAGCCGGCTGTCTCTGCCACTCAAAATGGTGGAAAGATGAAGACAGCAGTTATGTCACCATATCTGTCTGTAAGTGTTTGTTTATGTATGAAATGGTATCTAGAGAGTGCCCCTGGATCAAAGGAGTTTAGGACGTGGGTGGATGAGGAAGAAACCAGGCTAGTAAAAGAGTTGAAGCCAGAAGCTTAGCTGTTTAATTTTTGCTTCATGGTGCAATGCTTTCTTAGAGAAGCTCCTGACAATACATCCTCCAGACTGCTATCTGCTTGAACTTTGGAAACCATGTGTCTGATCATGTATTGGGGATAAATGAGGTAGCAGGCATTATTGCTGTCCTTATCGGGTCTTATTCTCAAACTGTAAATGCTAATCCAACATAACTTGAGCTAAGATCCAGTGAGAGATATATAAAAAAAAAAGCGATAAAAAACAAGGAAGGTGGATGTTTCCATTGAGAGATTTTAGATGTAAAGAAGTTACATCTAAACTGTGACTTAAAAAATTAAAAAAAATAAACTGTGACTTAAAGGAAGGGTAAGGATTAATTATGTTGAGAAGAGAGAAAAGGATTTCTGGTTGAATCCTTGCATAAACAAAGCTCAGGGGAAAACAAGTGAAGTGTTTGTCAATGGGGAAGGTAAAGAAAAGAATTTGTGAAATAATATGTCCTTAGCAAATCTATTAAGGATCTTTTGGAGAGAATTACATAGTGTTTTTCTGTTATAATTTAACCTCATAGCAATAATTTCTTATAAATAAATTACCTGAGGGAAAATATATGTTTTAATTCACACTTGTATTTTAGAAATTAAAAAAAATATATGGAGTTAGCTTATCATTTTTGATGATCTGTAAAACTTTACTAGACCCAGAGGAATTCCAATTATTCTATTAAATTACTCTATAATTGAACTAACATCTCCACTCTCAATAAAACAGGTTCTAACGTCCAAAGCAGTGTGTGAGCTATTGCTGAGTGTCTTAATGGCTCCTGTGTTTGCCTACATACTCTCATACTAGCCTCCAACTAATTACTTTGTAAAGCACTTTGGGATAATTTGGTTGTGAATAGTATTGTATAAAGCAAACACATTTCTTTTCTCAAACATTGGCTCATGTTGGGAGATGAAGAACTACAAGTGCTTTCTTCTTTCTTTCTTTCTTTCTTTTTTTTTTTTTTTTTTTTTTGCCTTAGCAGTAGACGCTTTATGTTACACATGCATGCATTTTTAGGTCCTCTTTTAGAAGGACAGGGCACAAAAACCTTATATAATTAGTGGATCTATTCCTGCTGACATGGCCATGACACAAAGTATTTATTTTGTTCTGAAGTGTTTTATTAATGAATATGGAGTATTTTATAAATATTTCTCATGGAATACTTGTCCTTTAATATTTATTAGATTTGCATGCAGCAGACATTCAAATATAGGAATTTTTCCTCTCAGAATAAATACCAACAAAGTAAATTTTCTGAAAATTTGTTTGGAAAATTATAATTAGTGAACTCTGTCTCATCCTATGCTTTCTTTAAAAATTAGTGGCATTATGCCAGATTTATACACAGTTCTTTACTGATATTACTGATAATCCTTTTTTTTCCAAGTGCTGGAAATGGGATTTAGAACTTGTGCCTAGAATTTTTGGCTATTGTGCACATACACAAGAATATAATTGTTTCCCTACAACTCTATGGCATCTATGGAAGCTACTCTGGCTCTGGATTAGTTGTGACCTGTTCCAGTCATTTCTTTGTGGCTATTCCTAGAAAAACTCTTTCGTTACTACTCTTTAGTATTATGACTTTGACTTCAACATCCTGTGGAAAATTATGATTTATAATTTGTAAGAAATATGTGCAGTGTTTCCTTGTCCATATCTGAAAGCAATTACAGAGTTTGGGGAAGTATTTCACTCTCAATAATTTTTAGATAATCTTAAATCCATCAGGATTTATGGATAAAGGCTCGGTAATATTATCTACCTACAAACAAATCCAGGCTTTGAGTGCTAAAGAAACAAAAGCAGAATCTAAATTGTGCCCTTTAGATGGAATGGCCATTACTTATGTTCAGTGATCGAAATGCGTATGTATACACGTCTTCCACCTCTGAATGACAGATTTGAGAATCTCCATGTCCTATGCATCCATTTGGAGTTGGAATTAACATTTTGTCCCTTTGATAAACTACTAAGTGCCTTAAATGAAGTTTAATGATCCTTTGTGAGTTATTAGTGGATTGTTCCATGGTGCAATGGTTCGATTAGTGAAATCTCACAGTGGCATAGTAACTGTATCCAAAGCAATCTGGAAATTGATGGATCTCTATGAAAGGAAGTGATATCTTTATTCTTCCCAATGTGTCTCATTATGTTCTTTTCCTTTTCATATGTACCTACCACTATTAAGAAAATATGACTGTATTACCTGAATTTCAAGTGGACTATTTCATGTGAATTGTTTCAGGATACACTTATGTTATTTTGGAGAATAATTATACAAAATTCTCAACTGTCTTGTGTACTTGATGTTAAAACCCCTTAAGATTAAAATTTTCAAATGCAGTTTCTTTTTATGAGGTTTTACATTTGTGGTGGCAAGAGAATTCTTAGTCACATTTCTCCAGCAGCAATCTGTATTTGAGTACATTACAAATATATGATAACTGGTATTGAGGGCCAGTTGTTGACTTCAGATTGCACACAAACCAAATGCTGACACCATCCACTGAGTGGTGTACATAGTTTGGACATGGTTTGGGAATAAGGTGTCATCATGAGCCAGTGAAATTACGTGCCACTATGAACTGTGTTCAAGGGGATTTGCTTATAATTACTGTGGTTATCTTTGAACATCTTGATTTGGAAATGTGATATTTCAAGGAATGTTTTTATTGCTATGTATTGCTAAAAATTTGGCTATTGATAGATAACAAAACATGCTATAAGTTAGACAGGACAATCAAAGTCAATGAATTAAAAGAGAAAGTCCAAGGATTCTCTTCATTCATTATCCAATAGCCTAGAGACTGAACTGCAGTGCTGAGAGGCGAGTTGGGATTTTAACTCAGTATGACAATATGGCAAATGTCCAGACCATGATCACAAAACAGCTGTTTTCCTCCATAACAGGGTGAATTATAGTACATAGTGGAGCCAAGAAACCTCTTAGTATTTGTGCAAAAGCTTCTTTTGCCAGCCAGAGAGGAAGCATCAACAAGCACTGGCTTTGGAAGAATTGGCATCTACTTAACTATTTGCCTGTGATGGAAGTCTTTACTATGAGAAGTTTTGCTAACTGTTTCCTCAAGGATTTAAGATGTGATGAGGAAGAGAGTATCATAAGTGAAAATATGGGTGACATTTTCATAAAAAACCTTTTTTTGAGGGTGTTCTTGTGTGATCTAAATATGGTTCCCAAAGGTAACATCATTAGTGCCTAAAATATATTAAAATAATATAATTAAATCTGAAAACTAGGAAACCATTAAGACACATCATCATCAAAGTTGGAAAATTGGAGCCCATATGAAGTTACACTTCATTTCTAAGAAGGAGACTTAATTACCTTCCATAAAATAGTAATAAGATGTGGAAGTCATGCTTATCATACCCAGAAACTTAAAAAAAATAGACAAATCGAATAAGAGTTTTGGTTACTAATTGCAGGGAGTTTCAAAGAATGGGGAAAGTGAAGGCATTTAACTATGGAGAAAATATTATTCTTCCTATAGATAAATCTGGAAGAAAGCTAAGAATATGACCTCAAGTGGACAGTACCCAAAGGTGGGTATTATACCTTTCCTTTTGGCAAAGTCTGGACTGAGGGCTCCTGGAGCAGAAGTGGTGGATTGTGTCTTATATCCCCAGTCACAGTGACCAGTGTTACTTGAATTGACTTCCCAAAGAACGTATGTTTCTTTCTTTTCTTTTTAAGATTTTATTTATTTATTTGACAGACAAAGATCACAAGTAGGCAGAGAGGCAGGCAGAGAAAGAGGAGGAAGCAGGCTCTCCGCCAAGCAGAGAGACGGACACGGGTCTTGATCCCAGGATCCTGAGATCATGACCTGTGCCGAAGGCAGAGGCTTCAACCCACTGAGCCACCCAGGCGCCCCCATATATTTCTTTCTTATAACTACTTTTAATTTGTAGAATTAACACAGACTCTCAAAGCAAATACTCTAATAAGCATAGAATCGACATGAACAGCATTTTTCTTAACAATATTTCTTCTAACATGTAGTTCTCTCGGTCATCTCTGAAACTTTTCAAAAAGTGTATTTGGCTAGTTCTCTCCCTCTCAATATTCTAATTCAGAACTTTGGATATGGAGTGAGATTTCTTTATGTTAAAAAGGTTCATGGAATTTTGAAGTATTAAATGATCCCTGAATTGCAGAGATTATATATTTTTCTTAGAGAAGTCGAGCTTCTTATGAGTAACAATGGGTTTTACATGTCAGTGCTTTGACTTCTGTAAGAACGTGTTGCAATTCCACTGAAGTCAAGCCACACCTAGCAAAAAACAACTGCAAACAGCTGGTGTTCATTTTATTCCACATCTACCTTTTACCCAAATGCACTTCAAAACCAGTCTTGACTGCTTCATTGCATTTGTGCTCTGTTCATGTGACAGCCCTTTTGAGTGTAGCCTCTTGGTTCGGTGAACTAATAATTTGCATATCCTGGCTGGTCGCTGTATATTCCTCTTTTAGTTATAGTACATTTTATCTTTCCTGGTTAGATAATCCTGGGAATGGTGTCTAACAGACTCCCGTGTTCGGTTTTCTTGAATGCTTACAGAATTAAGAGCAAGGGGTGTTATTATTCCTAACGGTCTTTTATGATCCTTTGTATTTCTGTGGTATCAATTATAACTTGGCTTATATTTTTTATTTTCCCTGTTTGAGTCCTTTCTCTCCTTCTCTTGGTGAATCTAGCTACAGGCTTGCCAAATTTATTTATCTTTTCAGAACACCAGCTCTTAGTTTTATTGATCATCTTTAATTATCTTTTCAGTTTCCACTTCATTTATTTTTGCTCCAATATTTATTATTTGCTTCCTTCTAGAAGCTGTGGACTTTGTTCTTTTTCTAGTTCCTTGAGATACAAAGTTAGATTATTTGAAACTCTTTCTTGAGGTAGACATTTATTGTTATGAACTTCCATCTTAGAGCTGCTTTTGCTACATCACACAAATTTTAGTGTATGTGCATACCCTAAATTTGCATTTGTCTCAAGTTTTTTTAAAATTTCTCTTTTTATTTCTTTGTTTAGTAGAATGTTGTTTAATATGCACATATTTGTGAACTTTCCAGTTTTTTTTCCATATAATTAAGTTCGAGTTTCATACTATTGTGGTTGTAAACAATGCTTGACATAATTTCTGTCCTCTTAAATTTATTAAGACTTCTTTGGTGGCTCAACATATGATCTGTCCTGGAAAATGTTCCATGTGCACTTGAAAAGAATGTGTGTTTTGTTGCCTTTGGATGGAATCTTCTGTATATATGTGAAGTCTGTCTGGTCTAATGTGTCATTTAAGTCATGTTTCTTTATTGGTTTTCTAACTGGATGAGCTGTCATTTGATGTAAGTGGTATTTTACATGTCCCTACTATTATTATATTGTTGTCTCTTTCTCCCTTTAGGTCTATTAGTATTTGGCTTACATATTTAGGTGCTCCTATGTCAGGTACATAAATATTTATAAATGCCATATCCTCTTTTTGGATTGACCTCTTTATCATTATATGACATCCATCTTTATTCTTAACAGCATTTGTTTTCAAATCAAGTTTTGTCTGATGTATCACTACTCCAGCTTTTTTGTTTGTTTGTTTCCATTTGTATAGAATATCTTTTTCCATCTCTTCATTTTTAGTCTGTGTATTTACATCTAAAGTAAGTCTCTTATAGAAATCATATAGTTGGTGGTCTTTTGTTTTGCTTTTTCTTTTTATCCATTCAGCCACTCTGTTGTCTTCTTATTGGAAAATTCAGTTTATTTACATTTAAAGTACTTATTATGTATAGTTATGTGCCTGTTACCATTTTGTTAATTGTTTTGTCTCTTCCTTTCTTAACTTCTTCCTTTATGGTTCCTTTCGTCTGTTTCTTTGTGGTGACTTTTTAAGTGGTATGCTTTTATTCCTTTCTCTTTCTCTTTATGTATTTACTATAGGTTTTTGCTTGTGTTTATAATGAGTATTATATATAATCTGTAACAGTCTATTTTAAGTTGATAACAACTTAAGTTTGATCCCATTTTAAAGTCAACTTTTTTTACTCTCCCTACTAAACATTTTATTTTTGATGCCACATTTAAATGTTTTTTATCCTGTGTGTTCCTTAAGTACTTATTGTCATCATGATTGTATTTACTAGTTTTGTCTTTTAACCTCCCTTCTACCTTCTCTGTATATTTAGCTTTCAGTGGGATTTATTCTTTTGTAAGTCTTCTTGTTGCTCTTTTTTTTTTTTAAAGATTTTATTTATTTATTTGACAGACAGAGATCACAAGTAGGCAGAGAAGCAGGCAGAGAGAAAGGGAGGAAGCAGGCTCCCCACTGAGCAGAGAGCCAGATGTGGGGCTCGATCCCAGGATCTTGGGATCATGACCTGAGCTGAAGGCAGAGGCTTTAACCCACTGAGCCACCCACGTGCCCCTTCTTGTTGCTCTTTTATACCCTTACTTTCTAGCTTAAAGAAGTCCCTTTAACATTTCTTATAAGACCAGATTAGTGGTGATCACATTCTTTAGCTCTTGCTGGTCCAGAAAACTCTTTATCTCTCCTTCAATTCTGAATAATTTCGCTGGATAAGTATTCTTGTTTGGAAGGTTTGTTTTGTTTTGCTTTGTTTTTCCCCCTTCTCTTTCTTCTCCTTTAAGCACTCTGAATATATTATACCACTCTCTTTCTGCTGAAAAATCTGTATAGTCTTATGGGGATTCTTTTGTATGTAATGAGATGTTTTTTCTTGGTGCTTTTAATATTCTGTCCTTATTTTTAACTTTTGACATTTTATTTATATTGTGTCTTAGTGTGACCCTCTTTGGGTCCATCTTATTGGGAATTCTTTGAGCTTCCTGGATCTAGATGTCTGTTTCCTTCCCCAGGTTAGGGAAATTTTCAGCCATTATTTCTTTAAATAAGCTTTCTGCCCCATCTTTCATTATTCTCCTCTGGAAGCCCTATACTGTGATGTTAGTCCATTTGATGTTATCCTATAAAGCTCTTAAGCTATCTTTACTTTTTTTTTATTCTCTTTTCTTTCTGCTGCTCTTATTGGGTGAGTTCCACTGCCTTGTCTTCAAGTTGAACAATTCTTTCTTCTGCTTCATCTAATCTGATGTAACCCCATAGAGTATATTTTTCAGTTTTGTTATTGCATTCTTCAGCTTTGTGACTTCTATTTGGTACTTTCTTGTATTTTCCATCTGCATGTTGAACTCCTCACTGTTAATCCATTCTTTTCCCTAGTTTAGTAAGCATCATTATGACTATTACTTTAAACTCTTTTCAGGTAAATTACTTATCACCATTTCATTAATTTTTTTTCTGAGGTTTTATCTTGTTCTTTCTTTCATTTGAAACATTCCTTTGTTTCTTCATATTGCTTGACTCCTGTGTGGGTTTCTGTACAGTGGGTAATGCAACTGCTCTCCCAGTCTTGAAGAAGTGGCCTCATGTGGGAGATAAAACTTGCTGTTTAATCATTTAGGTCTTTGTCATCTCTAAAATTTTTGTATTTTCCCGAACAGCCTAATATATTTTAATAGTTCCCAGTACTTGAGGATGTGCCAAGGCCGGTCAGTGTCCCTAAGGGGAGGATCTCAGCATCTAGATTGAGTCTGTTTGGGAAGCCAGACCCTTAAGCAGCAGCTTTTAAAAGTATGCCAGTATATCCCACAGTATGCTATGGGACCATAGGCATAAGCCCTGCTGGCCCCCCAGAGTCAGGCAATCTGGCAGCAGTGATATAAATCAGGGCTCCAGATAAGTATATAAACTCTTTTCTAGGAGATACTGGTGAAGTGGAGCAAGGCAGGGGAGCAGCACTAAGATGGTATCCATGGCCTATATTCATTTAAGCTGCTCCACAAGCCATTAGATGTACAACAAACCTGAAGCCCGTCCCTCAGGCTGAAGCTCCAGGACTATTACCAAAAAGATAAGTAATAACAAGTTTTGATAAGGATGTGGAGAAAAGGGAAGCCTTGTAGACTGTTGGTGGGAATGTAAATCTACATTATACAAAATAGTATGGAGGTTCCTCAAAAATTAAAAATAGAAGATTGCCTGAGTGGATCTGCCAATTAAGCATCTGCCTTCCGCTCAGTCTTGATCCTGGGGTCCTGGATCAAGTCCTGCCTCGGGCTTCCTGCTCAGTGGAGAGTCTGCTTCTCTCTCTCCCTCTGCTCCTCTGCCTTACTTGTGCTCTCTCTCTCTCTCACTCACTCTCTCTCAAATAAATAAATAAAATCTTTTTAAAAAATTAATAGAGATACCATATGATCTAGCAATTCCATTTCTGGGTATTCATTCAAAGAAAATGAAAACACAAACTTGAAAAGATAATGCACCCCATGTTCATTGCATCGTTATTTATATTAACCAAGATAAGGAAGCAATATAAGTGTCCACTGATGAATGAGTGGGTAAAGGAATTGTGTGTGTGTGTGTGTGTGTGTGTGTGATGGAATATTATTAAGGCATAAAGAAGAATGAAATCTTGCCATTTGTGACAGTATGGAGGTATCTTGAGGATATTATTGTAAATGAAATCAGACAGAAAAAGACAAATATGGTATGATCTCTTATGCATGAAATATTAAAAAAAAAGATAAACAAGATAGATATAGAGAACAGATTGGTGGTTGCTGGAGATGGGGGGAGAAATGAGTAGAGGGAGTAAAAAGAAAAAGTAAAACAAAACAAAAATCCCAGAAACTGTCTACAAACATAAGTGAATTTCAGACCTGTACTTTGTAAAAGAGCTTGGTCCAATTTAAAGATGGTTAGGAAGCTCTATTCTTGTGCAATTACTTTAAAGCTATTTAAGGAACAGCTCATTCTAAGAAATATGTTTATTTCCAGACCACACACATACACATATGAATCCAGAAACAAAATTTTGCTTAACAATATTTATCCTTATTATAGGTCTTGTAATTTATTTGCTGTTCATTTCATTAATTTTTGTTTCTTTTTGACATACTAATGGGTTGAGACTTTCAGCCCAATAAACACGTTTAAAGGATAATTAAAATAAATGAAGGTAAAGCTTTTCATCTCTTATTTGTTATAAGACCTAGAAGAAATTTAAGTATAGTGATTTAAATAGTGCTCCCCCAAATTTCGTGTCCATCTGAAATCGCAGAACGTGACCTTATTTGGAAGTAGGGTCTTTGAAGATATCATTAACAAAGGCTCTAAATAGAAAATCATCATGGATTTCAGGCAGGCTCTAATCTGATGACCAGTGTCCTCAAAAGAAGAGGCAAGGACACAAACATGCAGGTGAAGAGGTGATAGCAGTAAGGATTGAGGTGATATGTCAATAAGCTAAGCAATGCAGGACCCACCAAAAGGTGATAGTACAAGGAATGGTAATATCTGGAGCATGGGAGCATGACTCTATTGACCCCTTGATTTTAGACTTACAACCTCCACAACAGAATTGAGAGAGGATACATTCTGTTAACTTCTTCAGGAATGCTGTATATATAGTTGACCATTTGTATTTCCTGTGGATTTGAAAATCAGCTTTTTTTATTTTGCAAAAAATAACTCATGAAAATTTTATTCCATGTTCATTTAATCTATTATTTGCATATATTTTAATTTTAATATTATTATATATTCTAATTCATGAACATAGCAGATCTTTCCATTTATCCAGGTATTTGTTTAATTTCTCTCAGTAATTTTTTTCACTTTCTATTTCTTTATTGCTGGCATATTGTAATTAAATAGTTTTTGCATATTGAATTTGTCTTTTGCAATCTTACAACATGTATTTTTAAAAATTTATCCATAGATTTCTTGGGTACTTTTAGTACTTCATAATTTTTACAATTTTTTTATTTGCTTTATTGAGCTAGCTGTTACTTCCCATTACAACTTTGAATGGAAAACTTCTTTTTCTCGTTCCCAATCTCAAAGGTAAAAGTGCTAAAATTCCCCCACTATGCATGATATTTGATTATTGCTCAAATAACCTTGACTATTTACATTTGTTATTTTTATTTGGCAATAAAGTGTGTCTAAAATAATATTGGAAACTGTAGATGTTATTATTGTCTAAGAGAAAGGATTATTTCTTTCTTATTTTGGGCAAGCAGAGTAATGTTCTGGTCACCTCAGTCCCTTCAAGAATTAGGCTGAGAAATACCTGGGAAAAGAGTTTGAATGAGACTGATTATGTATCCAAGTTGGCTTTGTATTCTTGTGTATTTTGACTTGGGAACTTGACAGATCTTTCTCTGCTCAGCTGGGTATGTTAAGTACTGACCTTCAGAGCCTTTTAATTAGCTTTTTAGCTTCCCATTCCATGGGGCTTCATAATTTGGACAGTGATAATTTCGACAGTGTTTTGAAGTGAAAACTGACCGTGTGTTTGAGGTTCCTGAAGTTGTCAATTGTATCACTACAGCTTCTGAATGCTAAAATGATTGCTGCTTTCCCTACCCCCATCAGCCACCTGACAGGACCGACTTTGGATTCTTACCCTCAAACTGCACCCAGCACTGGAACACACTGTGTGTACAAAGAAGCTCGGTTCAGACTCAGCGTCAGTCCAGCATCTCTTTAGGGCTTTTGTCTTTTGCCTGTTTTGTTTCAGGCTCTCTTCCTCTGGTAGCTGTTTGCTCAGGACCCCATGACTGGGGGAACATTTCATTCTGTCTTGCAAAAACTTTCAGCCAAACTTCTGAATTCAGCTTGAGGGGAAATTTGGTTGTGTTCTAGAGTCTCTCCAAGTCTCCAATTCTATTATTTGCATATATTTAAGGCTCTGGAAACTGTTAAAAGCTTTGCTGGATGTCTCTTTCCCAGAAACTGCCCTCGGCTTGGTCAGACTTTGACCTTCAGTCTTCATTCAGAATCACAGATAAGTCCCCTGGGCTCCAGCCCATCTTCCATTCAAGATTGGAAGAAATTAAAATAAAAACAGAAACATCAAAAAAACAGTTATTTATTATCAGCCCACTTCTGACAAGCTTTCCACTTTCTGGAATTTTAATTTATCTGGTTGTCATTATAGTTGGCCCTTGAACAATATATGTTTGAACTACATGTGTTCATGTATATGTGGATTTTTTTCAATAAATACAGTATAATACTATAAATGTATTTTCCTTATGGTTTTTTTAAACATTTCTTTTCTCTAGCTTACTTTATTATAAATGTATAGCATATAATACATGTAACATGAAATATGTGTTAGTTGACTGTGTTATCAGTAAGATCAAGATAAAAGATCTGTACACTGAAACTATAAGACATTGATGAAAGAAGTTGAAGAAGACATAAATAA
Source organism: Mustela nigripes (assembly GCF_022355385.1). Classification (NCBI taxonomy): domain Eukaryota; kingdom Metazoa; phylum Chordata; class Mammalia; order Carnivora; family Mustelidae; genus Mustela; species Mustela nigripes. Next base: position 76,290,915 of record NC_081569.1, read on the forward strand.
CTTGAAAGTTATCCCATGCACATGGATTGGAGTAAATATTGAAATATACAACCCAAGAAAACCTACAGATTCAGGGCTATCTCTATCAAAATTCTGAAGGCATTTTTTAAGGAAATGGGGAAAAAAAGAACCCTAAAATTTGTAGAGAACCACAAAAGACCCCAAATAGCCTAAGCAATCTTTAAAAAGAAGAACAAAGCTGGCAGGCTCACACTTTCTGATTTCAAAATATATTATAAAATTATAGTAATCAAAACAGTATGGTATTGACATAAAAACAGATACATAGATCAGCGGAACTCAGTAGAGTCCAGAAATAAGCCAATGTGTGGTTAGTTAGTTTAGGACAAAAGAGTCAAGAATATACAATGAGAAAGGACAGTGTCTTCAATAAAACCAGACCCACAGGCAAATCAAATGAAATTGGATAGCTATCTTATACTATACATAAAAATCAATGCAAAATTAAATAAAGACTTTCACGTATGACCTGAAACATTAAAAATCCTAGAAGAAGAAAAAAGTCCTAGAAGAAAACATAGGTGGTAAGCTCCTTGGTATCATTCCTACTGATTTTTTGGATCTGACATGAAAAACAATGGCAACAAAAGCAAAAATAATAAATAAGACTATATCAGGTTAAAAAGTTTTTCTGCACAGCAAAGGAAATCATTAACAAAATGAAAAGGCATTCTAAGGAATGTAAGAAAATATTTTCAAATCATTTATCTGATAAGGGATTAATATTCAAAATATATAAAACTCCTACAGTCAAGAGCAAAAAACTAAACATGCCAAGGGCAGAGGAACTGAATAGACATATTTTCAAAGAAGCCATACAAATGGACAACAGTACATGAAAAGGTGCTCAAATCACTAAACCAGATGAAGGATCAGATACATTGCTCAGACCATTTTTGAGAAATACAATATGCTTCCTCAGTCCTTCCTCTGTCTATAACAGTACACATCTCTGCCACATGAAAAATGCACTCACCCTCTCTCTCTCAAGGCTCTCCAGATTTTCAAACCATTACAGCCTCAGGTTTGCAGTCTAGGGTCTCATTATCTAAATCAGTTGTATGTGGAAATAAGGAACCTCAGGCGTGGTTCCTTGATCACAGCTTTTCAGTTAATTCCTTTTTACTTGAAGATGTGGGAACTAAAGAAATAAGTTGTCTATTCTATACCACTCAAATACAATTGTGGAACAAACTTAACAAGTAATGGTACAGCAAGAATAACCATTACACATCTTCTCATTCAAAAAATGGGATTACTCTTGACTCTGACTTCAAGGCTCTTGTTTTGCCCTCTGAGTCTCCCTCCCTTTTCAGTAGAAAGCCTATGTGTTGCAGCTGAGTAGTTCCTTCAGCCTGCTCTCTCTTCACAAAAGGGAAGGCGGGGTGGCTCAGCCAGTTAAGTGCCTGCCTCGCGTTCAGATTATGATCCCAGGGCAATGGGCTCAAGTCCAGCACTGGGATCCTTGCTCAGCAGGGAGCCTGCTTCTCCTTCTACCTGCTGCTCCTCCTGCTTATGTTCTATCTCTCTGACAAATAACTAAATAAATTTTTTTAAAAAAATATTTTATTTATTTATTTGACAGAGAGAGACACAGCGAGAGAGGAAACACAAGGAGGGGGAGTGGGAGAGGGAGAAACAGGCCTCCTGCTGAGCAGGAAGCATGATGCGGGGCTCCATCCCAGGACCTTCGGGGATCACGACCTGAGCCGAAGACAGACGCCCAACGACTGAGCCACCCAGGCGCCCCACTAAATAAAATCTTTAAAAGAAAAAGTTGAGGGAACAAAGATGGTAGATATGAATGGTATCTCGTAGAAGTTGTATTCTCTGTTTAATGATTATTTTGAGTGTCTTTCTCTGTATTTTTTTCTTGTAATTTGCATATGTGTGTCTTTTATGTGTTTCTTATGTATTATTGATCTTTTTGGAATTGACAGGAATTTTTAAATACATATTTTGTATGTTAACTCTTTGTCAGAGTAAGTGTGACAAATATCTTATTGAGTTGTCTTTTCATTTTCTTGATATGTTCATGATATATACAATTAAATAATTCCAATTCCACTCTAATCACGTTTTTTATAGTTTGTACTTATGATAAATATTTTTAACAAAAAATTTTTATTTTTTTAACAAAAAATATTTATTCCTTTCTGTCGCGAGCAAAACCCCTGCGTCCCGCCAGGAGGTCGCAAGGTGTAAAGAAGAGATAGAGAGATGAATATGATGTAACTCACTTGATCTTTATTGGGACGAGGTCTGCACCACTATCGTGGCCCGGTCACGGTCTGCTGACATTGTCATGAAGAAGGAGACGTCGCCTCACAATCTAGACAGAGAGGTCACCGCAGAAGTTGAGACTGAGAACCAGTGAGTGGTCGTCAACGAAACTGTCGGGACGTCGGTAGCACCGGCGATGAGGTCCTCCCGACAGGGAACTCGCTTCACCTCAGTCCAACCCCATGCCTCTTTATATACTGTGCTAAGTCTCCTTCATAAACATATTACATCACTTATTTTTCTTATGCTTACACACCAAAAACATACACACATCGTAAACGTGTTTTGGTTTACGATATTTCGCACAAGTTAAAATATTTACAACTTGTTACTCCACACTAATCTTATCACTACACACATATGGTCTAGGCTTATTTGCTATGTGGTTAGTTTGTTATCACTACATGCATATGGTCTAAGCTTATTTGCTATGTGGTTTGTTTGTATTTTGTTCTGTTTTTCATTTAGTAGGGGTTTGCACTTACTACATATTATTTATTTATTTATTTATTTATTTATTACACTTTATTTATTAAAGGTTCGTACTCACTATACTGTCCTAAACACTTAAAGATATCCTTACATTGTGTCTTCTCAAGGTTTTAAAATCTTATTCCTTACATTGTCTGATTTACCTATTGTGAATTAATTTTTTAAATATATATAATGCTAGGAAAGTATAATAGTTAGTTTCATGTATTAACTTGATGGGCTAAGGGATCCCCAGACAGCTGGTAAAACATTATTTCTGGATATGTTTTGCCGCTTCCAGTCAGCGATGAGAGAAGAATTAGGCACAAACAAGTCAGCTGCAAAAGACTGGGAGCAGGGGACAACAGTGGAAAAGGACTGCTGCCATGAGCACCTCCACAGTCTCACTTTTATTGGATAGAAAACAATAGCCAACAGAAGGATTGATGAAGGTCAAACGTTAATCCAGTCTTGCAGACAAGCAAGAAGGAGGATAAAGTTTATAGTTAAACAAGCACATTCAAAGGACCCATCTAACTAACAAAAAGCACTTCTGGGAAGAGAAAGGAGCGATCAGGAAAAAGGGAAGCAGGCGGTTTTCGTTCCACCCTGAGCTGACCTGGCAGTTCCCGGGTGCTCCGCTTCTGTGAAGGGGCTGCGTTCCGCCCTGAGTGAGCCGGACATCCCCAGCTGCCCAGCTTCACGGTCGTACATCGTCCTTCTCCCCAAAGACCTGTTGTCAGTATATGTGTTTCTTAAGGCTATATCTAAATGTGCTTGGCAACTAGTAAAATCCTCAGTGTAAGTAACAAATTGTTCCGAGGAGCAGCAGCATGGTTGTGAAGGTTTTTCTGGAAGATACTAGCATTTGATTCAGCAGACTAAGTGAAGAGATACATCCTTACCAATGTGCGTGGGCATCATCCAATCCACTGAGGGCCCTGATAGAACAAAAAGGAAAAGACAACTTTACTATCTCTTCTAGAGGCAGAACAGTTGTCTTTTCTTACCATTGGTCATTGAAGCCCCTGGTTCTAGACCCTTTGACTCTCGGACTTAAAACAGTAGCCCCATGGTTCTCAGGCCTTTGGACTTGGACTGAATTATATACTGGTTTTCCTGGTTATCCAGCTTTCAGACAGCAACCATGCAAGCAAACTTCTATAATAAACTTCTTCTTATATGTATCTGTATTTATCCTGTTGGTTCTGTTTCTCTGAAGTCAGTTTCTTTGACTAATACAGAAATTATTCAGTTTTGTTTTTTTTCTCCCAACTGTTCTTGAAGAGAATCATAGAAGAGTTTTGACTATAGTATTTTTCTATATATTAATTAGATTAACTTGTTAAACTGTATCATTCTAATCATCTGTAAATGTACAGATTACTTGATTGATTAATCTATTGATTACTAAAATAGGTTAAAATATCTCTCTCTAAAGGTAAATTTCTAAGTTTATACCTTAAGTTTGGTTAACTTTTTGCATTATTATTTTGAACTTATTAGATACAGTGTTAAATTTGTTATGTCTTTCAAGTGAATTTAACTTTTTGCCTAAATTTTATATACTGTAGAAAATACTTCTCCCTCTGTTTTGTTTTTATCCTAACTCAAAACTATAAATATTACTTCTTTGCAGATGACTTGCCTTATCTGTATTCTAAATTCTAACCCCTTCTCAGAGATATATTACTGCATTTCCAAAAACTTGCTAGATGTTTTCACTAGCACATTCCATTAGAATGTATAGTGTGTATATTCAAGTATAGTCTGTCTGAAATTAAATAACCATGTTCCTTCTTAAACCTACTCTTTCTATTTTATCTGTTTCTTTTAATAGTGTCCTTTTGTGTAAGATGCTCATGCTTATAGCAGGACCTTTTTGCTCTCCCTTGTCTTGTATTTGTGATTTAGTTGTCAAGTGCTGTTGATTCTACCTCTACAGATCAGTCCCTACACTCTGCAACCACAGCTGAAGGTCCTCGGTACTTTCTCTTAGATCATTGCAAATCAACATGATTTCCCTACTTCCAACATCAACTTCATCTTATGTTTTTTATCCATTAGCTTGCAGATTGAACTTTCTGAACAAATATTTATACCGTATAATGTCTCTTTAAAAATGACTTAATAGCATAGCAATTAAATATATGGCTTTGGAATCTGATGGTCTTCTTGTACTAGATGTCTTCTTTTTGTTTCCTCGTCTATTCACATCCAGTCTCTATTCATTTCCACCTTGTTTTAGACTGCAACAAGGGGCTGAAGTATCATGAACTGTCATATTCCTCCTGCTCTTCAGCTTCTTATAGATTGTTTATTCACCCTGACTTGTCCTTGCAGTCTTGGGTCTGTCTGTGTTCTACTGCTAAAAGCCACAGCTCCCATCAGTGACTGGTCTTCATCCAGTGCCCTCCTTCCAGTTTCCAGTAATAGCTTCTTTCCTGTATGCCTATACATATAGGAATATAACTATCTCTCCCTCCATCCTATCACTAGGGCTTTTCACTATCCCTAGTAGTTTCCTACATGATATCTTTATAGATAATCCATCCATTAAGCTCTTGTGTATTATACTAATTTTATTGTACCATCTATATCTTGATTGGAAATTATCTTTAAATCCTGGCCTTGCCACTTACTACTGGATAAATTTGGGGAATTTATTTGATGTTTTTGAATCTTATTTGGTCACCTGAAATGTGGACTAAGTAATTATCTAGAAAAGTTGTGTCATATATAATAATGAATAAATATTGTTTATAAAATAAAATATAATTCTTTAGCTTTTAATTAAAGATATGTCAGAGGGAAAGGAAAGGCAAAACGTATTCTTAATAGGCAGACAAACTGGGACACACACTAAGTGATACACAGAACCTCTCCAGTGGAATTGAGCCAGAGTTGTCCACAATGAAAACCAGCTCAATAAAGTAACCTTGAACTGGCTTTTCCTCTTTGTGTGTTCTTGCTATTCTGTCTTCCTACTCCTCTATATTTGATTGTCTTCCCAAAGAAACACTTTGTATGTAAACCCTTACTTAAGGCTCTTTTTTCAAGGGAATCACAAGCTAGCACACAATTACTGGGATTAATTTTGGGGTGATATGGTCAAAAGATTTTTTGGTTAAAAGGTAAAGATCAAGCTCTAGTCACTAACACATAGTGTTTGAGAATCATGGAAGCTAATATTTTACTGTTCTGCAAAAAGCATTTCTTATTCCTTAAACTTTTATCACCAACATTTTATCAACATTTATTACCAACTTTTGGGACTGAGAGAAAATAAAAACTATATGTCTATACGTAGTGGTATTGACTGTGAGGTATAGGTAGTAAAGATAAAAAACTCAGTGTGCAACTTTAACAGGTAAATGATGGAATATTTTGGTATTGGCTGTTAATGTTTAATTCTGTTGACATAAAAATAGTTGTTTCATTTGGAAGTATCTAATTTGTGGTAGTATCAAGCCAGTTTTGTATGATTTCATTTATTATGTGGCCCACTTTTTCCATTAATATATGAATTTTTATATACACTAAAAAGCAGAGTGCTCTAAATCACAGCAAAAAGTCCATAATAAAATGTTGCTCTTTTTGGAATTTATATTTCATTTTTGCTGGTTTTGACTGGATTATACTCTAATATGCATTTAGTGTAATTTAACAAATATTTACAGAGTGACAGTGCAATGGAACTAGATGCCTATACTTCAACAATTCTTTATCCCTGAGTTCAATATCTGGTTTATGAGGACTGAGCATCTGATTTAAAAATACGCTTGAAAATAGGAAAAGCATAAATCTTGAACAGACCAGGGCCCAATTTTCTTAAGGTCTGTTAATGCAATAACAGAGAGTATCAGTGTTACGCTGAATAAATAAATAAATAAATAAATAAATAAATAAATATAAATAGATATATATTTCTTTCAATATGTCAGACCTCAAGGGCTTACATTTTTCTTCTAAAGCCTAATGGTATAAAACACTCTGGAATCTTCCAGTGTGGCAAATATCCTATTCTGCATGCACTGTATTTCTCACCAAACTATTGACGTACTAGACATAAGTGACTAGACAGTCAATGAAAAGCTATGTTTATTTACTCACTTACAGCCTTTTCTAGTGCACCTTTGTCACAGCTTGTTTGCTAGTTCAGTAGCAAATAGAGTGAAAACAATAACCCTTCCTACTAGTTTTGAGAATGGTGATTATCTCTGGAAGACAGCAGAAAATATGATGATTAGGAAAAGAATAATTGAGTAGTATCTATAATATTTTGTTAAGATAATCTGAAGCGAATATGGTAAAAGCTAATGTTTAACAATTTATCATTGGGTTTGGGGGGGCAAAAATTAGGATACAAGCTAATTTTGTGTAAGTGAATCCTAAATACAGAAGCTAAAAAAGAGAATGGAGTCTGTTTTCACTATACTACATGGTAGTGTAGAAGTAGACAGTTCTGCTTCACAAACAAGATCAAGAGATAAGCTGGCTTTCTTATGTTTTAAGCTCTAGGATTCAAATGGGTGTTTGCCTAAATTGGATTGTTGAAACTGGCACATTAGTGGTGCTTCCATCTCTAGCCTAGGAGAAGGCAAGTAGAGAGGCAGTAAAAAGCAGACAATTTTTTTTTTTAGGGAAATTAAGAGTAGATTATATGTATCATTTTTTAAAATTTTTATTTTATATTTTTAAAAAATTTATAAACATATAATTTTATCCCCAGGGGTACAGGTCTGTGAATCACCAGGTTTATACACTTCATAGCACTCACCATAGCACATACCCTCCCCAATGTCCATAACCCCACCCCCCTTCTCTCAACCCTCCTCCCCCCCAGCAACCCTCAGTTTGTTTTGTGAGATTAAGAGTCACTTATTGTTTGTCTCCCTCCGAATCCCATCCTGTTTCATTTATTTTTCTCCTACCCCCTTAACCCCCATGTTGCATCACCACTTCCTCATATCAGGGAGATCATATGATAGTTGTCTTTCTCCGATTGACTTATTTCGCTAAGCATGATACCCTCTAGTTCCATCCACATCATCACAAATAGCAAGATTTCATTTCTTTTGATGGCTGCATAGTATTCCATTGTATATATATACCACTTCTTCTTTATCCATTCATCTGTTGATGGACATCTAGGTTCTTTACATAGTTTGGCTATTGTAGACATTGCTGCTATAAACATTTGGGTACATGTGCCCCTTCGGATCACTACGTCTTCGTCTTCAGCTGCAGCTGAAGCAGCTGCAGCAACATCTTCCTAGGAACATTGCCAAAGGCAAGGGAAGCAAGGGCAAAAAGGAATTATTTGCACAGCAAAGGAAACAGTCATCAAAACAAAAAGACAACTGACAGAATAGGAGAAGATATTTGCAAATGACATATCAGATAAAGGGCTAGTGTCCAAAATCTATAAAGAACTTATCAAACTCAACACCCAAAGAACAAAGAATCCAATAAAGAAATGGGTAGAGAACATGAACAGACATTTCTGCAAAGAAGACATCCAGATGGCCAACAGACACATGAAAATGTGCTCCATATCACTCGGCATCAGGGAAATACAAATCAAAACCACAATGAGATACCACCTCACACCAGTCAGAATGGCTAAAATTAACAAGTCAGGAAATGACAGATGCTGGCGATAATGCGGAGAAAGGGGAACCCTCCTACACTGTTGGTGGGAATGCAAGCTGGTCCAACCACTCTGGAAGACAGCATGGAGGTTCCTCAAAGTGTTGAAAAAAAATAGAACTGCCCTATGACCCAGCAATTGCACTACTGGGTATTTACCCTAAAGATACAAATGTATGTATCACTTTTTTAAAAGATTTATTTATTTATTTTAGAAAGAGAAAAAGTGCACGTAAGTATGAGGGGCAGAGGGAGAAGGAGACAGAATATCAAGCAGACTCCACGCTGCATTTGGAGCCCAATGTGGGGCTCAGTCTCTTGACCCTGAGATCACGACCCGAACTGAAACTAAGAGTCAAATGCTTAACCAGCTGGGCCCCCCAGGAACCCCCATATGTATTACTTTTATTCTTTTGCAAAGACTGAGTCCTTGTTCACATGCAGTAAAGAGATTATCAAATATGATCTTTAGCTGGGCAGCTAGATGTGTACTGCTAAAGCCCTGAAAATAGGACTTAGTTTCCATTAAAAAAGAACAGTCAGGGATGCCTTGGCAGCTTAGTCAGTTAAGTTGCTGCCTTTGGCTCAGGGCATTATCCCGGGGTCCTCGGATTGGGTCCTGCATCAGGCTCTTGTTCTGTGGGGGGCCTGCTTCTCTCTCTGGCTCTACCTGCCACTCTTCCTGCTTATACACACACACACACTCTCTCTCTCTCTCTCTCTCTGAAAAATAAATAGATAGAATCTTTAAAACAATATGGGATGCTGTAGTCCAAATGAATTATAGGTTGGCATATTAAGAGTGAATTACTCACCATTCCCAAGTATTATATTAATAGATCATAGTGAATTTAGAGGGCCATTATTGATGGTATCTTATAGAGTTTCTTCTTGAATTATTCAATAAATGTTGCAGAGGTGAAACCGAAGTGGGGAGAGAAAAGCAAACTGATAGCTGTTAAGGATTTGTTGTGTAGGCCCTGCTAAAATTTTAATGTGGAATGTAACCTTTTACACATATAATTTATTATACTTTATTATTAAAGGCAGATGGATGTTATTATCACAATTTTATAGGTAAACATGATTATATAACTGGCATAAAAGTGAAGTTTACTGAATCTATGGAAGACAAAGTTTAAGATAGCCAAAATATTGAATATGTAGTTAGAATTAGAAGCTGAAAGTAGCATAAGAATTTAGGTAGATTTTGAGATATTTATTGTGTTAAACAAGTATATATTTTAAACAAGTATACATTTAAACATTTACATTTAAACATTATATGTTTAAAAGTATATTAAATACATTTAAACAAGTATACAGTTGACAGTCAGTTGTAGTTGCCAAAAACAATGGAAGTTATATCAAATATTATCTGTAGAAACTGTGATGCTATCCCAAACATAGGGGTTAACATCCCCATAATATTGTTTTAGTCAAGTAGTTTGGCCTATTGCATTTACTTTGAGAGTCTTCATATTAATAGACATTAACTGCCTGCAATATGTCTGGATTAAAGGGATCAGAATCAAGGGTTATTTGGAAATTATGCTCTATGTAGGATGACAGGACCAAGAATAAGTATGTACGATATTATCTTAAAATTTTGAAGGATTTTCCTGGAAAATATGGAGTGTATTATTTATATCTTATGTCACTTACATGTCAAAATTAAAGCCATTGGTTTATAGGTAAGCAGATAATGACTCATGTAAGGAAAACATTTTTAACAACTTTGTAGTTATGGTTGTTCATAAGTGTAAAGTTACTTCCTATCAAGAAAAGAGTTCCAACAGAGAGAAGATCCCTCTCTAAAGTGTATCTGAATTTACTGGCAGGTGGAAATGGTAGTGGTTGTGTATCCTTTTAACTTTAAGTCATAGGAAATACTTCTGTCCCGTTCCATTTGTCTGATATTTGTCAGATACTGTTCATTGTTATCATGAAAAAATAATGTATATATAATATATATGATACATAATAAATATACATTAGTCCTTTAGACAATTGTATCTTAGATGATTTTGCAGAAGGTGAAATGGACAAAGAAGATTACAGGAAATACTATAGCATTTTTCCAATAAAACTTGAAAACATGAAAGCAGAAACTTTTTTCCTGTTTTTTCTTTTTTCCTCCAAAACATTGAATGTAGGAAGAATTCTCAGGCTCCTCATTCTACGGGTCTAACCTAGGACATTTCTAAATGTGGCAAGGCATTTTTGGTTGCACAGTGACCAAAAGATAGCACTAGAATATATTGGGTTGGAGCCAGGGATGCTAAATATCCTGTTTGGAACCCATTAAGAAACACTGTCGGGGATGTTCCACCTTAGGAACTGACTTTTGTTTCACTTACTCATTCAGGAAAAATGATAGTGATTAGTTTTGTTCAAGTCACATCTAGGGATAAACAAACACACAGCCAATGCCCAGGACAGATGTAATAAAGTGGAGAGGACTTGGGAGCAGAACATGAAACCCTTTGGCAGTGGCAGAGCGGGGCTTCTTCACATCCAGCAAAAAGTGTCTTTTTTTCAAAGGCTCTGTGCTTTCTTGGGGAACTCTGGGAGGACTAAGAAATTTGTACCTTTAAGTGGTAATATGCTGTATCACCTCATTCTTTATTTAATCATCTAAGTTTCTTTATACTTTTATTTAAAAGAAATGTAAATCCCTTAATTATGTCTGCTTGTTTCTTTCTATATCACACCAGTATTTCTCAGGATGACCCGAATCATTCAAGAAAAAGACGACTGAATCAATTTAGAAACATTTTAAAAAATCAACATTTTCTTTGAAAAGACAATCTGTGAAATTATCATTGGAATTATTAATTGAGTAAATACCAGTTATTTACACTGCCTTGTTGTTCAGTTGAATGGAGACTGGGGCTGAGAGTCAGGAGAAATGTGTCCTATCGATATCAATTTGATATCTAAAAAATTATGTTAATATGGTTTTTACTCAATCATATCATTGGAAAGTAAAGATAATCAATAATTGTTAAATATTGTTTTTATGGAAATAGAAATTTTATGATGGGATTTTTAAATGCTTTATAAAAGTAAGACTTTATTATTAAGGACAGTTGTAGATTATTAAAGACAGTTGTAAATTATTCAGAATAACTTAACAGATGTTTGGTAGTTTTGCATTCTCATTTCAAGATACCAAATGTGTAACTAAATCTCCTTGAAATTATGGTATCATTTTATAATGATTTCAGATATTGTTGTAAAGAAAGACATATCTGTGATAATACACATAAACTAGTGCAGCAAAAGAAACTAAAAAATGTATATCAAGCTCACTAACCTTGGGCTTTCGCCCCTCACAGGCAACACACATACAACAGAGCTTGTGACACTTCAAAATTCTCATTGAAATTCAGATTACAATAGTAAATAGTACAGAACAAACCACTGAAATCCATTCACAGCACAGAAAAACAAATAAGCAAAACACCAGGCTCCAGCATTGTCAAAACTGTACTGCTGAGTTAAGAAGTCAGGCAAGAAAATCAATTTTCTCTAACACATGAATTAAATGAATAAAAACTCAATATGAAGACAGAAGAAAAATAACCCAGCATTCCTAAGCCAACCTCAAAATGCCAATTTAATGGGAGGAAGAAACAGTACTCCTCTGCATGTTTTTACTTATTTATTCAACTATTAATGACTAGAAATAGTATTAGGCATTTGAAATACAGAGCTACATCCAATATGTGGCTTCTATTTTACTGTAAGTGCAAACATATGAGCAGGTACAATGTTACAAAGGTTTTGGTAAAGGATAAGGTGCATAGGAAGGAATTTTAAGAGGTACCTAATCCAGACTGGAAGGCCAAGGGAAGGATTCTTGGGTTGAGGTGACATTATGTGGCGCGCTGTGCCAGTTAAGAATGCATTAATCATGGCGATTCACAGACCTGTACCCCTGGGGCTAATAATACACTATATGTTTATTTAAAAATTTAAAAATTATTTTTAAAAAAGAATTCATTAATAATCAGATGAAGTGATGTAAAAGCATAAGCATACAAAGGAACAAATGCATAAATGGGAGGTGAGAATATTGACTGGTTTGTAATGGAAAAATGAAATAATTCAGTATCGTTAAAGCATAGGATGGAAGCCAAGCAAGAAGTGAAATTGGAGGTGACCATAGATCATGATGTGTGCCCTTCTGAGTACTATGAATGTGATGGAGAGTCAGGCATTTAAAGATCTCTGCAGGGAGTTAATATTGTTAGATAAAGCACTGGTCACAATCCTGGTACAACTGATAAGAGGATTTTCTAGGTATTATTGCATGAAAATCTTATTTTAATAAAAATAATAGTAGATAGTGGAGTTGAAAGCTGTACTTTATTATTCCCTATGTTTTGGTTAGAAATAATATAAAGTTGGAAATCATGGTCTTCATATATACTGTATTTCTAATAAGCCATGAGGTAATGGAAAATATGATACTTTGAATCACTAATTCTTTTTCCTAGACCATCTCACTGCCAGAAAAATTTGCAATTCCACTTGTAAAATGTGGAATGTAAAACGAAGTCATAACTGCTTTCTATCAGTTCACAGAAGCAGTAAGATTAATATGACAGTTATAAATATACATCTCAGAACTGATGGGCAGCCTGTTTACTTAGATGTAGAATACTGATAACCTTACAACTGGATGGATGTTATTAAGTATACAAATACAACCTTTCCCTATCTATTTAGAACACATGGTAAAGTTTATGCATGCCTCTTTTGGGGCCAGTGATTTACAATAAGGATTTGCAAAGGTTGCTTTGGAAAGCTGAATAAAAATTTCTGACTACTGTGTTTGCAACAAGATTTTTGTAGTTAGAGCTAATTATTGAAACTGCATGGATACCTCAAATAATAGAAATTATATTTAAAGACTTTTTTTAAGGGCTAAAAATAAAAAACAAAATGGTCTGTAAATTCACCTCAGCCTATGGAATTCCTGCAAGTCTGTATTTTCTTTCACATCAAGTTTTCCATGTGCCCATTATGCTTGGCCCACCTGTTTTCAAACTGGTCTTTCCCCTACCTGCTTAATCACTCCGGGAAGCTTTGTTTATCCTCCAAAACATTGTAAGATGACCCTTTCTTTGTCCCAGCCTTCTTATGGGACCTCATTCTCCTCCCTCTTTTAGACAGTGAGCTCTTAAGAAGTGTACACCATAAAAGAAAGAATAATCGGAACATGTTTAAAAATATTTGTAGAATTGGATCAAGACACGTATCTCTTTATAACCAAGAATTGCCAGCAATATTCCTCCTTGCTGTGTTATTTGTGAAAGACAAACCACAGCTTGTCAATGTCAAAATCACATGATAAAAGACTTACTTCATACACTTTAACTACTGTTTTAGTAGTGTTAAGGGATATTTTATGCTTTGAGAGAAAGATGCCACATGCAATAAGTCATGGTTAAGCAGAATATTTAAAAGGAAATTATTTTAATTATAGGAATTCTTTGTTCTTCGTCCATCCCCCAATGACACACACAGTATTTTTATTTAAAACCTTATTACAAATGATGTGGAATTTTATCTGCCAACTTTTCTGGGCTAGTCTATATAGAATCACGATGGAGTGAAGCATTCCTTGTGTGTTCACCATCTGGTAAATTTCATGGTCTGTACCTCAAAGATTGGGCTAAATCATAGTGAACCTAAGATATGTACCAAATCCTTCCTTGTAAGGGGGCATTATTGATTTTGCTTTCACTCTTGTGTTGTTGTTCACATTAACTTTACCTTACATTATTCCCTACATCATTTTGAGTATTAATCTATGGTTTTTAAGTATAGTTGTTTCTATCTTATATAGAATTGATGCTCAAAATAATAGAAACACAGCTTTCCTGCCTTATAGAAGGGATTTAAAGATAGTGCGGTAGTCACGTTTCAGAATCACTGACACCAACAGCTTAAAGTAAACAGATGCTTTGCTTTCATAGCTCTTTGGGTGTTAAAAGGTAAATTCCTCCTAAATTTGAGAACTATCTTTTCTTGGTCAGAAGAAGAGTATGTCTAGGAAGGTTTTTTGAGGAATAAAAGAAATTATGTCTCCTCCTTAGAAAGGACCATTTTTGAATCAACTATAAACTGTTCTCCAGAACTTCCTGCCTAGAGTGTGCTGACATAGAATATAGAACATCTGCATAATTGTTATGTGAGATTTTCTAGTCTCCCCATGTGATACTGACTTCTGTGTTTGCAAGCATTTTGGAGCAAGTTGAGTACTTTTTCATGGAAATGTAGTTTTTTTTAACAATCATCAGCACTAGTACTGGGACATCTCATACCATCTTATAACCTTTGCATGCATATTTTGCCTTATTTTTTAAAAATTTATTTATTTGAAAGACAGAGATCACAAGTAGTTAGAGAGGCAGAAAGAGAGAGAGAGGAGGAAGCAGGTTCCCCACTGAGAAGAGAACCCAATGTGGGGCTTGATCCCAGAACCCTGGGATCAATGACCTGAGCCGAAAGCAGAGGCTTTAACCCACTGAGCCACCCAGGCACCCCTTGCCTTATTTTTAAAAAATTCTGAGTGTTAGGATCCAGATTTTCCCATTGTACTACATTTTACCATGACTAGTTATTTAACTTAAATATGGAGTAAGTGAAGAAAGGAAAGAAAGTATGCAGGCCAAATCAAACCAGAGTAGCTTGCAATGATGAAGTCATATAAAAATGCCAGTAAGGATTTTTCGAACAAATTAATTATGGTTTTGGGTTTTGTTTTTTTTTTTTTACAGATGGTAGCTTAGAGATGTTTCTAGATAGAGACATTCCCCCATGCATCCCCACCTTATTAGGAAGATTGCCCTAGTTACATTGACATATGGAAATTTGATGAGTTTATCATGGACAGATCAAATATTCTCTCCTATAGTATATCTCATATATGCATGTGCTTTCTGATGCATTGCCTTATGTCAACAGATAATAATACAAATTTAGAGCTCAGCAGATATATAATTTAAGTAAGCAATCAAATTTAGTATTTTTTAAGGAAAAGAGAATCATGTCTGTACCCAAAAACTAGTTCATCATGAAAAATGTGAGCTTTTTTACTTTACTCACATAAACACATTTTATCATTCATAATAAAATATGCAGAAAATACATGATGAGAGCTGGCCCATTTTGAAAGAGCAATAAGTAACCTAACATTGTACTGTAAAAACGAAACAAAACAAAATAAAAACGAGGACAGTTCATCAGGAAGAGGTACTTTCATGGGCATATTGTAGAAAAAAACCTTGTTTTCTAAGGCTACTCCACATGCTGCACACTAACTTATCATTACATTATTATTTCCCTCTAAAATTTGAAATAGTGTGATTGGAAAAGATTTTTTACTTATCAGGAGTTCTAAATTCTTAAATTTTCAGTGCTTTGCATTTTCAATTCTTTATATACTAAAAGAAACAAAATGTTCCAAGCTCTCTCTTTATTTTTATTTCTGTTCAGAGATGCTGTAGAAGCTGTCACAAAGAGGATTATCTAAACATGTGCTGAATTTAAAGCATGTATATGGATAAAGAGATATATGATTCAAGAGGAAAGAATAAAACCTCCTGTATGAAAGTGCTTTTATCACTATAACTGATTCCATGCAATCATTATTATGCAGATAAGTTGGAAACAGCTAAATATTGTGAGCTTCTAGCACAACATAATTAAATCAACACATTGTCCTTTGTGTTTTCAGGAAAGTGGCTATAGAACTTGCAGCCTTTGGCAGTTCTCCAAGGCTGGTGGGCATCTGTGGCAGCGTATTTTTGTTCTCTGACGAATGAAAACTATAATTAACAAATGGTCTTATATTCTGAAGTGTGAGGAGGGGGGAAAAAAAGATATGTTTCAGTGTGTATTAGTTCTTTGTTAAGTATTGATATGTTATCCCAACAACATTTTGTGAAATATCCTAGCTGCATAATGAGGTACATGTTTGCAATTGTCACACCATATCTTGTGATACAGCAAGAACACAGTACAAGGGTGTCCAGATCAAAGTCATTTACTTCAGAGTGTGAAGTTAGATAAGAAGAGATGAAGGCGGAGCTCGGTTGAAAGCAGGAGGCAGGCTATAAAGTAGGGAAAATTTGTAGGGAGAGAGGAGGGTGAATTCTAGAGAGACCAACGATATGACCAAAAAGTGTTATCAGTCTTCAGATAAGAGGAATGAGAGAACATTTTAAGTAATGACTAAAAACCCACATGAATACAAGGTTGTTTCTCCATAATTTATCTGAGGACTGCAACATAAATAAAAATAGCCCTGAATACATAGGAATGGTAAATCCCCCATCCACTCTTCAATCTTCTTACAAGTATAGCCACTTGGCCATTATTTAAAACAGAATTCCTCGACCTCAGTGATAATTGACTTTTTGGGCCAGATAATTCTTTGTTGTGAGGGGCTGCCCTGTGCACTGTAGGATATTTAGTACCATTTACGGGGTCTACCCACTAGATGCCAGTAGCACACACCCTAGTAAGGACAATGACAACATCTGCAGAGATTGCTAAATGTTTCTGGAGGACAAGTGCATTTCTAGTTGAGAACTGCTGATCTGGAGTTTCTATCTCAAATGCTACATGTTTCTTAGAACAGAAAGGCTTAAGGGATTATATGTCAGCATTATTGGTTTTAGCATCAAATCATCCTTCCTCATAGACTAGTCTTGAGCCTGTGTTCAGTTTTATGAGAAGCAGACTCCAAACTGTGCTTCATTTTTTTTTTAAAGTGGACTTCTCCAGTATGACTTCTGCCTATTGTCTCTGTATTGTTAATTTGAAAATGATTCCACCGTTCTAGTAAACGGATCACTCCCTTACTCTTACCAAGGATCGTTCTTTCTTTCCAGACATATAGTAGCTTTTTTCCCCCCTTACACTCTACTATAATGATTGCCATAATATAATAATAATATTCATGATAAGTTTTGCTAATATGGCTGGCTTGTTCACCTAGGATCCAAAGTAGGACATATCTTTCACAGATATGACTGTGAGTGAGTTTTATGCTTTCTCCAATGAGAAAAGCAGGTTTATTGTCAAAGACCAAGTGAAGAATGAGAACTTTCACATCTAGTCTGGCCAAGACAAAGTCATAAGGCACTCAAAGCAGAGATTGTTTTAGAATGCCAATGCTTCTGTTGGGAGCCAGAAACAAAATTATTGAGCAAATTTATTGAGAGAGATATATTGGAAGTTGTCATATAATTTCTTTGTGGTAACTTTTTGTTAGGAACCATATATATGTTATCACCATGATTCCTTAACAATATCATCTACAATTATACCTTTCACCCTTCTATATTTTCTGAAAGAACACTTGTTGGCCAAAGTAGATTTTCAGAGCATTTGTTATATAACCTGAATGAGAATAAGGACAAGAAAAGTTTTGTTTACAACCATAGCATTCATAGCTGTATACTTTGAGCAAAACATCCAGTAGGCTTCAAAACAACCTTTTTTTTTTTTTTAAGATTTTATTTATTTATTTGTCAGAGAGAGAGAGAGCACAGGCAGAGTGGCAGGCAGAGTCAGAGGGAGAGGCAGGCTCCCTGCGGGGCAAGGAGCCCGATGTGGGACTCGATCCCAGGACGCTGGGATCATGACCTGAGCCGAAGGCAGCTGCTTAACCAACTGAGCCACCCAGGTGTCCCTCAAAACAACCTTTGATGTCATATTATTTCCCCTGTATGTTTTGTTCCTACTTCCCTCTCTGTTTTGCTCTCCACTGATGACCAAACTTTGTACTTAATTCAGAAATCAGAAATAATCAGACATGTGCTTTTTTTTAACCTTACCATCACTAAACTTTAAACCCATCCACATCTGTGACCCCTATACTGTCTGACTTACCCATTGTTACTTTGGATTAAGTATCCTTCTTCCAATTAAACATGATAGGTGTATCATGCATTCCACCTTTCCCCAAAATGTGACCTCCGTAATTACCCACCTCTTTCCTGTTCCTCTGGGAGATAAAGGCAGCCTGGACTAAGGTTATTTGTGGGACCAGAAAGAGTACATAGATGAGAAATATGGTAGAGTGAAGATTGTAGCACATTTTCTAAACAAGCAGAAAGTGCCATGAATTGGACCTGGGGAAATAAGAGAGGAACATTAATCTTATGATCTTTGATTGATTCACATACATAAATGCAAAATTACTTCCTATCTTTCCCAGGTGGAGAGGATGTTGTGTCTTTCTATGCACTTACAAAATTTCTAATGCATCCATGAATTCTTCAATGTTATTTCTAGAAGAATCCTTTTACTTTTTACCTCCCACCTTTAGGAGAACCTTTTTCACATTCTAGTTAAAATCGTGCTCTATGCAGGGCACCTGGGTGGCTCAGTAGGTTAAGCATCTGCCTATGGCTCAGATCATGATCCCAGGCTCCCAGCTCAGTGGGGACACTGCTTCTTCCTCTCCTTCTCTCCTCCATCCCAACTCATGCTCTGTCTCTCGATCTGCTGCCTCTCTCTCTCTCAAATAAATAAATAAAATATATTTTTTTAAACTGCACTATGCATAAGAGGAATTCATATATTTATCTCGCTAATGGAATCCCAGTGTTTTCTCTTTGTGATGGTGGAGGTTTTATTTTCTTGCACTATATTGCCAAAAAAAATGTAAGAGCCTTAAAGGGAGAAATATAAAAAAGAAATCTAAAATGATGGTTGTAACTAAATTTCACATGTTCCAATGAATATTAATTCTTCTGATACATAGTTTGATATATAGTTTGATAATACTTATTCCTTTCTACTTTGAGTTATTATATCAAAATATTAGACTTGTTTTTCATTTTTCTAATCTAAAAAAAAATATTTATTTATTTATTTATTTGAGAGAGAGAGAGAGAGAGAGAGAGCGCATGCACAAGTGGGTTGAGGAGCGAGGGAGAAGCAAACTTTTTGCTGAGCAGGGAGCCGGATGAGGGGTTTAATCCTGGGACTTCAGGATCATGACCTGAGGCAAAGGCAGCCACTTCAGGGACTGAGCCACCCAGGAGCCCTCTTTTTCATTTTCCTAAAGCTTTTTTGTCTTGATAAAATTTACTTAACAGTACATAGCTTTTTATTTAAGAAATTAAAAGTGTTATAACTGATATTAATCTACTAGGTTCTTCTCTGAAATTGATAGCCATGATCTCTATTTCATTTTGAAACATATAAGCAGAACTTTAATCTGTTGGTTTCCACCAGTTGTCAATATCTATCGATTTAACAATCTTGAACATACAGCATTGGTTCTACACAAACACTGATACACACATACAATTTTATAAATGTTTATAAACTTTCACAAAATGACAGGATTTGTAAGGTAAATCCCATGAAATCACTTCTTTATAAATAAAAGGAGTTGTGTCTATATACTTCTTCTTGTATCGGCTGTTCATCATAAACTTGGAAGAGGTCAGTGAAAAAGGACCAATGAAAGGTACAAGGGAGGAAAGCCAGTAATATAGCAATAAGTTACCAGATTTTAAAAAAACTTAAAAATTTAGTATCCACTTCTATTTGACTGATCTCTATGGTTTAACAAGCATATATCAATTTCTTGGGACAGTATTGGTTTCAAATTGTGTGTTATTTTCCCCATGAGCACACTTAAATCAAATTATTAGTTGAAGGTTTGATTTAGAATATATTGCTACTCTACTTCAAATGAACTCAGACTCAATTTTTAAAAGTTTCTACAATCAAACGTGTTCTGAATCTATGTTCTAAAACAAGTAGAGGTAAATACTAGAATAGAGATGCCAAGGTTTGGTGAGTGCATTATGTTTCTTATATTTCCTTATAAAATCCATGGACACTATTCTCAATGAAACCCATATGTAAAAATGGGAATAATTCTCTTTGTAAAAATCATAGAGAAAAGTGAGATGATTTGAGATTCCTAAAATTATTAAAGAAACAGCATTAGCCTTTAGGTTTGTCTGGAGATAATCACATCATGGCTAGCAAAGCTTTCTAGGTCTTGTACTGTATCTTAACTCTTCATCTAAGCTTTTCATTTATTTCTCACCTCTATGTTAAAGAAAATTTACATATATATGAACTATTGAGGTCCTGAATTGTCCCAGTTTTTAAAAATAAATTTTAATCTCTCTTTGAAAGATTAACAGTAGCAATATAATCATTGTAAAATTATGTTTTATCTTAAATTTTTGCTCTTGGTTTGACATAGAACTTCCTGGAACAAGTGCTCTCTAAAGCACAAATTCCTGGGTGCTGGTTGGTCAGTTGCTTAAGTCTCTGCCTTTGGCTCAGGTCATGATCCTATGGTCCTGGGATGGAGTCCCACATCTCACATTGGGCTCCCTGCTCAGCAGGGAGTCTGCTTCTCCCTCTACACCCCCTCTACTCATGATCTCTCTCTCTTTCACTCTCTTAAATAAATAAATAAAATCTTAAAAAAATAATGAAACACAAATTCCTTGAAAGTTTCTTTATACAATGAATTATATCAATTATTTCAAATCATGCCATAACAAAAATTTTTCAGTAATAAAATATCCAGATTAGTTATAACCACGTAAGCTTCTGCTGTAATAATATGCTACATTACATAGTTTAAAAATGTACTTATTAAAATTGGTCAAAATTGAATTTTTTTATTTCTTTTGCAGCTACAAAGAAGCCATAACTGCCACTCTTAGTATTGATTGTTAGCAGAGTAATTTCTTAGACCACCCCCCCATTTCATAAAAAGCATCAAGAACAGAAATCCTATTCATTTGCATTCTCTCAGTCATCCTGTTAAAATAGCATGAATTTTCCTTACAGTTTTCCAAGAAGGATTATCAGGTACACTTGTTGGTCCAGCGAAGCAACAAAACAGACATTAGCATGAAGCAGTGACCTGGCAATTAGAAGATACAGATTTTGTTTCTGCCTTCATCACTTTGTTCATTTTGTCACTTGACCATTACTCCTTCTCTTTGAGCCCAAGCTTTTATGTCTACAAAGTGTCTTGTGTAGTACAATAGATCCAGGGGATCCTTAGGAAATATTAAAAATGATAAATGGTAATGGTAAACCTAGCTCTTACCTCTTGACTGCAGAGTGTGCTTTGTGACTGAATAATCAAAAGGCTTTGAAATTGTGGATGAATTTTTTTTTTTCCTAGCAGTAGTTAGTGCATTATTCTCTGCTTAATTATGAGCTGAACATAGAGGAACATACTCACGGAGACAGTGGATATCTAGATCTTTCTTTGATATGCTTACTGCTTAAAGCAGTTCTTCACCCTCTTCTGCTGTTTCCAACTTTTTTTTTTAAGATTTTATTTATTTATTTGACAGACAGAGATCACAAGTAGGCAGAGAGGCAGGCAGAGAGAGAGGAAAAAGCAGGCTCCCTGCGGAGCAGAGAGCCCCATGCAGGGCTCAATGCGGGGCTCCGTCCAAGGACCCCAGGATCATGACCTGGGCGGAAGGCGGAGGCTTTAACCCACTGAGCCACCCAGGCGCCCCATGTTTCCTACCTTTCTTAAAGGTTTATGGAAGACAGCAGATATGAAGTTGAATATACTGTAACTTTTCTGGTACTATAAGGTTATTTGAAAGTTGCCTTTCTCTAATAATAATCTTCTTTGAACTTTTGAATAAATTTCATTTCATTTCCCTCCAGATGTGTGCCTTATGTGTTACATGTATTTTATGAGTGGTTTTATCTATTTGTTTGTTTGTTTATTTACTTTGGGCATTACTCTTACAACACACAAAATAATATTGCAAGTGGGCTGAAAGAATAATGCATCATTTGGTGAGTGCTGTGAAGTGTGTAAACCTGGCGATTCACAGACCTGTACCCCTGGGGATAAAAATATGTGTTTATAAAAAATTAAAAAATTTAAAAAAATAATGTATCATCCCAAAACAAGAACTAAATTCATAGTTGATATCTGAATATGATTGGTTTTTTCAGATGTAAAATCATTTCAGAGCTGGGTTAGGCAAGCCCTTAAACTTACTCACCCCTCCCTAAAATTCAAGCTACACTTTAAAAAATAAATGCACTTACTTTAAAATTTGAAAAGATTTAAATCTCTATTAAATAAGCCAGTTGTAGAATTTTCTTTTAAATGGCTTTGTTATTTTTATGTTTTATGTGAAGCAGTTCTTTCAGCCTTACTTTATAGTCTCAGGTTATCAAGATAATGGATATCATCCTTTTAATTTATCTCAATTCTTACCTTTTTATAAGAATTTATTATTTTCAGCCACAATAGGGGAGAGCCATTTTTTTTATCAAAATGGAGCTGATATTTATTGAAATAAACATGTATTTCTGATAGCATTTCTCAGAATCTAAGCAAAAGAGTTCTCTGGCTCTTTTTTTGTTTTGGTTTGTGTTTAGTTATGCTGACTTTGTTTTTGGCATATGATATGTTTTCTCATCTTTTAATCACTTTTATGTTTCTTTATTGATTGATAATGCTTGTACACAAAAACAGGACGTTGCAAAAATACTCAGCAGATAGTGAAAAGGTCCGAAAAGTATTCCTGGAAAGTCAGTAGTTGGAATTCAAAAATAGTTAGATCCTGCATATGACAGGCATTTTTTTCCTATTTGTACTATACCTGAGAGGAGATTTCATTTTACATGCATAGAATAAAGTCTATTGTATGTATTAAAGCAACTTTATGACAACAGGGAATCTTTGTGGGTCTGAAAAATCAATGAAATATTTATAAGAAAAAATAGTTACTGAGAACATCCAGTCCCTGGTCATCATCCCGTGTTATAGGTGATGGCTTCAGCCATTTTCGAGTTACAAAATACAATTTATTACTGTAAAATCTTCCTCAACACAAAGCTGAGTTGTTTCCAAATTGATACAAGTTATTGCCCTGCAAGGAGGCAATGCCCATCTCCACTCAGAGCTCAAATAGTTAATGTTCAGCACTTGGGACCAATTTGGCTGACATGAAAGAGCCCCTGAAGCAGTAATGGCTCTTTGCTGGTGGTGATCTGTATATTACTGCACTTAAGTTCTAGAATGCCCGGAGTGCTTCAGATGTGATTTTATTTTGCTACTGGGCTTAATGCACCTACTTGAATATTTAGCCAAGTCAATTTTCTGTCAAACGAATTTATTTTTTGTGAGTATCAGGCACTTAAAGATAATGCTAATAAATAGGCAATGGATAGAATTTTTTTTTCTGCTTTATCAGGTTTTTGTTGTTGTTGTTTTGTTTTGTTTTTTCTTATTCTGGAAACACTAAGATCTGTATAAGCCTTCACATCCATTTTGAACTGGAGCAGCTATAGATCAACATGAAATATATAGACAAAGATGGACAGACCAACTTTGGTTTTACTTGGCCAGGTTTGCACTGCTATCATGTGTGGCCATGCATCTCGGGAATTGCATAACTTTGTAGTCAACTCTAGTCTCTGCCTGGATAGTGCACAATTCACATGACAGTATGTGGAGACACTACACAGATTCAAAGCAAGTGAAGAATTTGATTAAACCATTATTATGAAATTGCATAACATTTTCATGGCTGGTTACCTGAGTAAATCAGACCCTTACCTGATCTCATTGTTTTATTTTCTTAATGGCCTTTAATCTTAGGCTATAAGACTCAGAATTAAGAGTTCCTCTACTTCAAACTTTTTACTATCTAGGAATAAACTAACACTCTTATCATCCAGGGACTGAACTAAGCCGCATAGCTAGTTAGTGGCTATCAAAGCTAGATCTAAAATCCCAGTTTATAGACTTCCCTTCCAGTGATCTGTTTTCAAAATTCTATGCCCTCTTTAGCTTATTAATGTGTTGACAGCCACCTTTCACCTGAAGATTATACAACACAACACAGGGAAGTGACCTTACAATAATAGAATCCTGGTTTTAGTCTCTCTTCAAGTCCATTCTGCTATAGGGATTCTTCAGTTTTGATCTTGGCTTGTTAACCTCATTAGCATTGATTCTCAACACCTGTGCCTGTGGTTAGATGGGGACCTAGGGTGTATGACTTCTATGTACCAGAGCCCACAACCAATCATCATTTCTCTTGTGTCCTAATAGAATATGAATAGCCAGAAACAGTGAATCTGAAATCAGTTATGGATGTTAAGTAGGTTATAAAAATTTTGTGTATAATATATATATTATACATTAATTCATATATATAGATATATAGATATAGATATTTCTATATCTATATAGATATATCTAGATATCTATATCTATATCTATAAACAGAGGTTTTGGACCATAGGCAAAGCATGGCAAAATAATTTAATTTCTTTTTCTTTCTAGTGAGGCTGATGGGGTTTTGTTTACATTCCTAATGAGATGCTGATTTACATGTTTTGGAGAACCACTTATTCTGTGTTCTCTGTGCATGGTTTCAGCCTTGCAAATCTGGATTGGAGTCATGCATGAGTTCAGAGCAGATGTGTGCAACTGGACAAACCATTTGCCATTGCTTTTCCTTGGAATGGTAATCCACATGCCAGGATTTCAAATGAGTTTAATACACATTTTCTTGATTAATGGAAAATGGCAGAGTGTAGGAGACTGAAACAGTTCGTGCTTTGCTTGATTAATTAATAAGGGACTCTCTTTTCCCAGCTTCAACTCATTATGCTAATGAAGTGTCATCAATTAAGGCTTTCCCTTGATTATTGAATCTGTCAGGTACTGCTCAGTGAAAATGCTGCATTCCTTTGCTGTCTGGGTGGAATTGCCATTACAGCCCTTTATGAGCCGCTCCTTCCATTAGCTGCTGTTTGTTCTCTTTTCTCATTATTGTGTCTTTTTCTTGACCTTAAGAAAGATGATTATGGAAAGCTTGGAATAAACTGGAAAATGTTATCTCTGGGAATATGGATCAAGAAAATGTGGTAACAAAAATATATATCATTCTTCATTCAGAACTCATTTGTAATTAATGACACAGTAAAAAATGAATCAAAAGAATACAGTGAACTTTCTGAAGTAAGTCTCTGACATTAGATTAGATAAGCAGTTCTGAAATAAATGGTCATTAACAATTCCTCACTCTACTATTCAAACTAAATTTGGAGAGGAAGGGCTTTTCCTAAGGGAACTACTCTGAGAATAAAAGAGTGTGTTTTTAAATGCTTTATTCTATTCATGTGAAGTTCTAATTTGTTTATAAATATTACTTGTATTTGGATCCAAGGTGAATAAGGTGACAAAATGTAAAAAAAAAAAAATAATATAACCAAATACAGCCTCTAAGACAAGTTTATATTTTTATGAAATTTTTTAAATGTCTTAGTGGCCTTTGCTTTTCACTGAAGATGAGACTTTTGTTATGGATGAATTATATCCACTCATGTTGCCAAATCCACTCATTAGGGAATACCTTACTTAAAGATTAGATAGTATCCAATAATGAGAGACTGTTTTCATTTTTTTAAATTTAATTTTATTTTTTCAGTGTTCCAAGATTCATGTGTATGCACCATACCCAGTGCTCCATGCAATACATGCCCTCCTTAATACCCACCACCAGGCTCACTCATCCCCCTTCTCCCCTCCAAAACCCTCAGTTTGTTTCTTAGAGTCCACAGTCTCTCATGGTTCATCTCCCCCTCTGATTTTCCCCCACTCACTTTTCCTTCCCTGCTCCTAATGTCCTCTATGTTGTTCCTTATGCTCCACAAGTAAGTGAAACCATATGATAATTGACTCTCTCTGCTTGACTTATTTCACTCAGCAAAATCTACTCCAGTCCCATCCATGTTGATACAAAAGTTGGGTATTCATCCTTTCTGATGGAGGCATAATATTCCATTGTATATATGGACCATATCTTCTTTATCCATTTCTCTGTTGAAGGGCATCTTGGCTCTTTCCACAGTTTGACAACCCACGGAATGAGAGAAGATATTTGCAAATGACACTACAGACAAAGGCCTGATATCCAGGATCTATAAAGAACTCCTCAAACTCAACACTCAAAAAAAAGTATATTATGGCAAAAAATGGGCAGAAGACATGAACAGACACTTCTCCAAAGAAGACATACAAATGGCTAACAGACACATGAAAAAATGTTCATCATCATTAGTTGTCAGGGAGATTCAAATCAAAACCACATTGAGATACCACCTTACACCAGTGAGAATGGCCAAAATTAACAGGACAGTAAACAAGTGTTGGACAGGATGTGGAGAAAGGGGAACTCTCTTACACTATTAGTGGGAATGCAAGTTGGTGCAGCCACTTTGGAAAACAGTGTGGAGATTCCTTAAGAAATTAAAAAGGAGAGACTGTTAAGCCATCCACTAAAGGCTGTGATGGAAGACCTGAGTAATCCACTCACGATCACCTATCCCATCTTGGCTTTAGTAATGCATATCTTAGGGAAGCAACATTAACACATGTGTTTCATTTTCTCATTTCATTTAACATAAATAAAAAAAAAAGTAATTTTATATTTTTATGTAACATCTCTGACTTTAGGGACAAAAGTTTTAAACCAGTGGTATCATCTGTTTAATTAACCCATCCATGTCTCTGTCTCCTTAGTGTAGAATGAGGAGATAATGTTCATTCATGGGTACTTTTCTAGAGATTTTGGGTATAAATAAATGGGAAAGAAAATGGGATACTTTGCTACTTGCTTTTAGGGAAAACATTTATATTTTGGTGCTCTGAGTTTTAAAATTAGAGGAAGACAGTTGATAGAGCTTATTGCTGAGTATATTGATACTTAGTTACCTCTATCAGTTATACTAAAGTTTAACTCTTTTTTAAGAGAGCACTCTTTTTCTCTTATTCTCTTTCAGGAATAATGTTTCCAGCTCAGTGGAACTCTAGATGTGCTTGTCTTTAGGTCATATCTTTAATTCTCTCCTAGGTCCCAAACTTATGACAGTGCTGAGGAAAGACTGATTCATAAAGTGAACAAAGTATGCTGCTGAGCAGAGGCATTATCTACTGCCTCAAGAAAGAATCCCTGAATTATCTTCTCAGAAGGATTCTGGTAAGAAATATATCTAAATATAAGGGTGGACAAGTGGGAGGCTGGTATTCAAAAGAACTCAGGACTCACATTGTAGCAGTGCTACTCCTTTAGTGGACTAGCCCCAAGGACCAGATTCTTCACATGAGGTCCCCCACAAGGGCCATTTACTCAGCCTTCAAGGCCAGATTTGATTTGGTTGTCATACTTGCATTTGCACATACGGTTTGGAGAAATGGTAAAATAACCTTTTAAAACAGAAACTAGTGGAAAATCAAATTTCCCAAGTAAAGAAAAATTGGTTTTAAATTTTAAATCCAAGCCACAGTACATGCATTCATTGTCATCATTTTAACCTTCTCTTCATTTTGTTTTGTTTTGATATCAAAGTCATGATGATTGACCAGGCAAGATGCAAAAGGCTAAAAGATATCTTTTAGAATACATTACTCTCCATAAATTTCTTCTTTTTAACAATAAAACTTTACTTTCATTGAAAAAAAAACAACTTAATTTCAACTTTGCAACAAAGGTACATGTTCATGCTGTCATTAAATTTGAAGTTATTTATAACACTGCAATGTTGGTTGAGTGAGAGAAATAGAAAAGTATCATAGGTTTAAGGATATGAGATATGACTGTCATTCATAACTAAAGTCATGCTGGGTGTATAACATAATCTCATTGTGTCTTGCCTGGTTGGAAATACTAAAATGTGTGTAGAGAGGAATGCCATATTTATGAATTTTAATTATTTCTAACAAAATAGACTTCAGGGCCTGAATATATGTGAAGTTTGCAGAGCAACAGATAAACAAAAGGTATTTTTTTCATATGGACAATGTAATGTGTTTAGTCAATTACCAAGAGTTAACCAAAAGGCAATAGGATATAATTAGTTTAATAAGCATGTATTATAAGAAAGCACTTTACTCAGAGTGCCAGTGGGTCACTTGTTCCTCTAATAAAATTTATTCTTTGTGGGAGCTGAGCATTATGTGAGACACAGCATAGAGAAGTGGTTAAATATATAAAGCATGGAGCCAAACAGCTGGAGGATGAATCCTAGCTCTCTCCTCTTTACCAACTGCATACACATGAGCAATCTCTTTAACTTTCCCATGCTTCACTTTCATCTTCCATAATAGTAATACATACCCTGCTTGATTGTGTGGATTAAATGAGTTACTAGATGCAAAGCTGCCAGAATTATGTTGGCACTGGGTAAATGCTATAAAAGTATTTGCTATTTTAATATAGGGCAATATATTATATTGGCAATTTTGATTGAATTTTAGGATCAGATAGATGGATATTTATATTCTGTCACTATAGGTAACTTTATTATTTTATTTTTTGTTTTTAGATCTTGGGTACATACCAAGACTATTGAGCCTCGATTTTCTCATCTGTAAAACAGGCACAATGACAGGATCTACCATATGTTTCATGAAGATTGAACAAGCTCTGTTAATCACTGCTTAATAAACATAATCATTATCTTTAATTTTTATGTACACATGGAATACCATTGCCACACTAATATAGTTTATTGTCCTTGACCACGTGCAGGATATATTAAAATCCTTTTGTTTCATATGTATAAGCTAGAAAGAGGTATAATTTAATATACTCCAGATTCAATATTAAACATGTACTACTTAGCGTTTATTTTGCAGTCCAGTGTTCTTCCTTGCTGCAACAAACTCCTGAATTATATCAGGAAAACAGACATGACAACCCTAACATAAATGAATTATGCAGACACAGAAAATCCTTCCTACTGTTAAAAGATATTGGTTTTCTTAAAAAGGAAAGTAATGTTTGCCCTGTGACTGGCATAATTATTATCTAAGCCACAGAGTGATCAGAAATTAGAGCTTTATTGAAACTTGGAAGTTTACTTTCTGCCCTTTCATTTATTTATTTTTTGGCTAGATGCAAATTACTCTTGAAAAAATATAAAACCTCACAGCCTAATAATAATTTCATCATCACTGATATCAAAACATGTATAAGCAAAGAGACAGTGACCAGGAAAATACATATTTTTCATCCAAGGAACTGAAAGAGGAAGTCTTTCCTTTCAGATTATAAAATGTAAATTATGAATGACTATAAATTCACTGGTTACTGTTGCTCTCTCTGTTCAGCATGTTTTACTTTTACTTTTCTTCACCCTTAATACTTTTATGTTTTTTATACATATTTGATTCCTCACGAGTTATATAACCACTTTTGAGAAATTCAGAAGTGAGGTAAAGACTACTACCTGCTCACCCACTCTTTTTTTCCCCCCCCTGGGTGCAAAACTAAGGCTCTTTTGATTTCTCTTGAAGATTGCTGTGAATGTAACCCAGTATCTTCTGGTAAATGTAAGGAAAGTGATATGCACATTTCTGGGTCTGTCTTATAAAAATCATCCATGAACACTGCTTTATACTTCTTCCCCTTTCTTCTGCCCTAAATAGAAAATCCTAGAGTGCCTCTACCCAACCACCAGAATTGGCCATTGCCTAGGCAAGTCCTGAGACTGTTTGCATGACAATAATACTGTTATAAATTACATGTTTAGCTCCATTTTCTATAGCCCAGCTCACCCTAACTAGTAGAAAAATGATCATATCAAAATGGAGTGCTGCTATAAAAAATTTAAATTATGTTATAACATAAAATTTTGCTCAAACAACAAAAAACAAATGGAAGTCGTATGGTAGGTGGTGAGAAAAAATGAATGCAGCAAGTGACAAAGTGGAATCAGGAGTTATGTGATGGCAAAACGTCTTGAAAACTCTCAGGTGTAATTATTTGGAAGGTAGAACAAATGCCTGCTGGTCCCATAGTTCTAGGGTAAGTGATGAGAAAAAGCTAGGAAGTTTATAAATGTGTGACTGTTATTTGTTACAATGAGCCACATATTATGAGAAAGAACTGAGCTCAGGGAAGAATTAGCTGGTTTTAAACACAGATTGAAGGGAATAGGAAAGCTAGATTAAAAGCATCATAGGGTTTGAAAATGCAACTTCTCTGAACCCTGAACAATGAGAGATAAGACTGAAAAAAGCTCTGAGAACCAAAGGCACATTAAGACCGTAAAATCAAAGGGTGTCAGCTCATGCAAAAATCACCTTGAGAGGGGCCATCTTCATGTGCACTCCTACTGTTTCAGATGACCTTAAAGCAATTTTGGTGAGAGAGAGAGAGAGGCAGGCAAAGAGAGGAGAGAGATGGAGAAAGAGGAAGAACCAAGATATAAAGCCAACTTAATAGAGATGACTTAAAAATTATGGCTAGGAAAAAAACTTTGGCAGCATTTACTGGAACATGGAAATGACTGGAACATGGAATTTATAAGGAGCATATACATTTTTAATGGAATTATATTGTCTCAGAAACCACAAGTCCATAAAATTATTAACAATTTGGGAATTTCAGTGATACGGATATGGGGATTTTAGTGTTATTCTTTCAACTTTTCTATAAGTCTGGTTTTATATTAAAAACTTAAAAAGAAGCCCTCATCTCCCTGTAAGGGGGCAAGGTAGAATGTGATCATCACAACCAGTCAATGCCAGGAATTTCACCAGCAGGGGTATAGTTATCCAAACTGTGAAATTTCCAAGTAAGATATACCTTACCCCACCCACTTAAGATGTAGCCACTGAAGACAAAAAGAAGGGACTTCTCAAAGAGCCAAGAGCCACAGGATACACTAAAGAAGAATGAAATATCCACCTGGAGAGCATATTGGATATAATCAAAACTTTCTGTAGGTACCTGGGAAGGGGCCTTCCACAGTGCCTACCTTGCAGGATTTTATCCGACCATAAAGTAGCAACTGATATGTTTCTCATTTTGTCCTTTCTTAAACAGGAGTTTTCATACAACAATCCCCACTTTTGCCCTATTGTTGAGTGTGGAGGGGCTCATAACTTCTCTCTCAATTCATAGGTCATTAGAGTACAAGGAACCAAACTCAAACCTAATAGACTTCCCTAAGTAGTGGGTGATTAGGCTGTCTCACTTGGGCAGGAGTAAAAATACATGAGTGGTGGGACCAACTTGGGTGGCAGCTATTTGCAAGCCTCCAAGAAAACATATTCTTCTTTCTCCTAAACTACATTTCCAGCTACTCCGTCAGACAGATATGTGCATGTGCCTATATTTACTTCTATGAATACCCCTCATACACCACGATCTCTTAAAAGTACTCCTCCATGCTTATTTTCCATTCTGACTGGGAGTATGATCTCCAAGGCAACCTTGAACACTCCATATTGAAGTTAGAGAAGTTGCCCTCAGTTTGGATTCTCAAGTGATTTGGGGGAAGAGACATTCTCCATACCCTGTAAACTTGGAAATTCCAAGGAGCAAGAGTAACTTCCCATCATGCTGATCTTTTATATATCTAAGTCCAGTCTTTTGTTTTGTTTTGTTTTGTTTTATTTTGTTTGATGCTAGATTTTCCCAAAATATTTATTAAACTTTAAAGTTAAAGTTGTTACTCTTTTAAGCAATTAAGGTATGATAAATTATGTAATAAAATGTATGTCTTAGAGGTTCACAACATGTTCTTTTAAAAAAAATAATAAAACAAGTACATATTCATCCTAGGAGGGTTAAAAAAAAAAAAAAGAAAGGAAATTTACCTGTAATTCTACCAAGGTATGATCACTTTCTCTCTAGCTTCTTTCTTCCTATCTATTTCTCTATCTACCTTCCTATCTACCTATCTATCATATATCTATCTATCATTTATCTCACCTAATCTGGTATACTTTCTAAGCCTGTGTGTGTGTGTGTGTGTGTATGTGTGTGTGTGTATGATGTATTTTCTTTATTCTTACCAAATTGGATTATACTATTTACACAATTTTATCTTCTTCTTTATTTACTTCACTATGTTGTGAGTATTTTTATATCACTTATAATTATTCTTATAAAATAGAATTTTAGATATCTTCATGGAATTCTTTAAATAGATATACTATATATTCAGTCTATTTACCTGTACTCAAACATTTACAATTTCTAATTTTGTCTCTTACTATTTCTGTAAACACTTTTGTCACAATTCTGTAGCCCAGTTTTTATAATTGTAGATTCTTAGAGATGAAATTCCTTGGTCACAAAGGAACAGCCTCTTTTAAAGCCTGTTGACTTTAATTGCCAGAGTGGCTTCAGACTAGATGTACTAATTTATTTCTAGCCTACAATGCTTAAGAGGGCGTATTCATTGTTCCCTAGCCAACATAAAGTATTATTCTCATTATTAAAATATTTGATAATTGATCATTGAAACTGCATCTTTTTACTTTTTAATTGGCTTTTTTACTCAGAGATTGTATTTAACATCCATTTCTATGTTTATCTGTCATCTGTATTTTGTTTTACAATTTACATCTACATTAATGGTATAAACTGGAATGATGTTGAGAAATTGAAGTCATACCAAATATATTTTTCCTTAGTTTCTGAATTTAATGGAACTGCCCTAACAGTTTAGCTGTAAAATGTGATGTTGACTAAAATCATAGAATTTTAAACATAACCTTTAACTGAAGAGCAAAGGGAAAATCATGTGCTTATTTTACCTGTTCTTTTCGTTGTTTTTCTCTATTTCACTGCCTCATTTATTTCAAAGGAAAATGTTTCAAAGAATAATTATGCTGAATAATTTATATAGAAATTGAAATTGTCTTTTTCTATAATCTACAGCTGTATGGAACAAAGTAACAACAGGAATATTTTTCCTCACTAAAATATATGTATTTGGTTTAATATAACAAAAATTATCTAAGTTAGATCTCAGTAAACTAAAATGTAGCATTAATTACTCATTTACAGGATGGACCAAATTTAGTGTTTCAGTTTTAAAGGTTTGGATATGTAAATTGATTTTATAAATTTTAAAGAGGGTATTCTTAACCTATCTAAAATAAACTATTTTGAAGAATTTTAGAAATATACTTTATATACAAATATATTATGTGCTAAGTTCAGCTATTTCTTGTCCATTTAATAAGCAAGTCTGGCAAAAGAGGCCTATTCAGCAACAATATTAGCTGCTAGTTTTGTGTATACTATCAATTTTATTTCTAAATCGATTATACTTTTAAAAAACTACAGTAAACATGATGGAACACATCCAAGGAAGTATTATATTCTTTAATATTGTAATTCTGAAAGTTTCTATGCTGACTTTAATAACACTATCACTGTTTAAAACATTTTAAAATCTCCTCTGGTCCTGGCTTCAGTTGTTCTAAAATACTATCTTGAATATTTTTACTAGTTGCAATTATATTTTGAGTTTTCAAATCATAGAGCCATGTGGAGCCACATAGCTATATTAGGATATATGAGTGTTGTTCCAACACTATTTCACAAAAAGTACCACATGAACAAATGACTTTTTGATGAAGAACACTGTCATCGGACATTGATACACTTCATTTTTTTGCATTAAATGTAAACTTCCAGAGTCCTTAAAATTTAAACATTATAAATTTGACTGATCATATGACATTTCCACCCCTTTTTATGGTATAATTGACCAAATAGGAGTTGTATATATTTAAGGGTATACACTTGATGATATATGCACATATAGTGAAATGATCATCAAAATCAAGTACTTAATATATTCATCGCCTCTCATAGTTTACATTTTCTTTTCCTTTCCTTGGTTGTGGTGAGAATACTTGAGATCAACCTTTTTTTTTTTCTTCTTTAAGATTTTATTTATTTGACAGAGATCACAAGTAGGCAGAGAGGCAGGTAGAGAGAGAAAGAGGAAGGGAAGCAGGCTCCCTGCTGAGCAGAGAGCCCAATGCAGGGCTTGATCCCAGGACCCTAAGATCATGACCTGAGCCGAAGGCAGAGGCTTTAACCCACTGAGCCACCCAGGCACCCCCTTGAGATCAACCTTCTTAGCAAATTTCAAAAACACAATAAATTATTATTAAGTGTAGTCACCATAAGGTATATAAACTCTCAAGAACTTGTTCAAATTCTGTAACTGAAATTCTCCACCTGACCAACATCTTCCCATTCCCTGCAACCCCCACTACTGACAACCATCATTCTACTCTCTGCTTCTATGACATTTAGATTCCACATGTAAGTGAGATTATGTAGCATTTGTCTTTCTGTGTCGATTTATTTCTCTTAACATAATGTTGTCTGGAGTCATCTACAATGTCACAAATGGAAAAATTTTCTTCTTTTTTAAGATTGGATAATTTTCCATTTTATATATATATATATATATATATATATATATATATATATATATTTGTTTTGTTTTATTAACATATAATGCATTAGTAGCTCCAGGTGTGCAGCTCTGTGAATCGCCAGGTTTACACACTTCACAGCACTCAACATAGCACTTACCTTCCCCAATGTCCATAACCAAACCACCCTCTCCCTACGCCCCTCCCTCCACCAACTCTCAGTTTGTTTTGTAAGATTAAGAGTCTCTTATGGTTTGTCTCCCTCCCGATCCCATCTTGTTTCATTTGTCCCCCCCCTCCCAACACCCCATGATGCCTCTCAACTTCCTCATATCAGGGAGCTCATATGGTAATTGTCTTTCTCTGATTGACTTATTTTCCTAAGCATAATAACCTCTAGTCCATCCACGTTGTTGCAAATGGCAAGACTTCATTTCTGTTGATGGCTGCATAGTAATCAATTCTATATACATACCACATGTTCTTTTTCCATTCATCTGTCGATGGACATCCAGGTTCTTTCCTTAGTTTGGCTATTGTAGACATTGCTGCTATAGACATTCAGGTGCATGTGCCCCTTCTGATCACTACATTTGTATCTTTACAGTAAATACCCAGTAGTGCAATTGCTGGGTCATAGGGTAGCTCTATTTTCAACTTTCTGAGGAAACTCCATGCTGTTTTCCAGAGTGGTTGCACCAGCTTGCATTCCCACCAACAGTGTAGGAGGGTTCTCCATTCTCCACATCCTCGCCAGCATCCATCATTTCCTGACTTGTTACTTTTAGCCATTCTGACTGGTATGAGGCAGTATCTCATTGTGGTTGTGATTTGTATTTCCCTAATGCCGGGTCATGTGGAGCACTTTTTCATGTGTCTGTTGGCCATTTGGATGTCTTCTTTGCAGAAATGTCTGTTCATGTTCGCTACCCATTTCTTGATTGGATTCTTTGTTCTTTGGGTGTTGAGTTTGATAAGTTCTTTATAGATTTTGGACACTTGCCCTTTATCTGATGTGTCATCTGCAGATATCTTCTCCCATTCTGTCAGTTGTCTTTTGGTTTTGTTAACTCTTTCCTTTGCTGTGCAAAAGTTTTTGATCTTGATGAAGTCCCAAAGTTCATTTTTGCCCTTGTCTTTAGTGATGTTGCTAGGAAGAAGTGGCTACAACTGAGGTAGTAGAGGTTGCTGCCTGTGTTCTCCTCAAGGATTTTGATGGATTCCTATCTCACATTGAGGTCCTTCATTCATTTTGAGTCTATTTTTGTATGTGGTGTAAGGAAATGGTCCAGTTTGATTTTTCTGCATGTGACTGTCCAATCCCAACACCATTTGTTGAAAAGACTTTTTTCCATTGGACATTCTTTCCTGCTTTATCAAAGATTAGTTGGCCATAGAGTTGAGGGTCTATTTCTGGGCTCTCAATTCTGTTCCATTGATCTATGTGTCTGTTTTTGTGCCAGTACCATACTGTATAGATGATGACAGTTTTGTAATAGAGCTTGAAGTCTGGAATTGTGATGCCATCAATTTTGCCTTTCTTTTTCAATATTCTTCTGGCTATTCGAGGTCTTTTCTGGTTCCATGTAAATTTTAAGATTATTTGTTCAATTTCTTTGAAAAAAAAAAGGATGGTATTTCGATAAGGATTGCATTAAACGTATAGATTGCTTTAGGTAGCATAGACCTTTTCACAATATTTGTTCTTCCAATCTATGGGCATGGGACATTTTTCCATTTCTTTGTGTCTTCCTCAATTTCTTTCATGAATACTTTATAGTTTTTTGAGTACAGATTCTTTGCCTCTTTGGTTAGGTTTATTCCTAGGTATCTTGGGTGCAATTATAAATGGGATTGACTCCTTAACTTCTCTTTCTTCTGTCTTGTTGGTGTATAGAAATGCAACTGATTTTGTGCATTGACTTTATATCCTGAACTTTACTGAATTCCTGGACAAGTTCTAGCAGATTTGGAGTGGAGTCTTTTGGGTTTTCCACATATAGTATCATATCATCTGCAAAGAGTGATAGTTTGACTTTTTCTTTGCCAATTTGGATGCCTTTAATTTCTTTTTGTTGTCTAATTGCTGAGGCTAGGACTTCAAGTACTATGTTGAATAGCAGTGGTGATAATGGACATCCCTGCTGTGTTCCTGACCTTTGTGGGAAAGCTTTCAGTTTTTCTTCATTGAGAATGATATTCGCTGTGGGTTTTTCATAGATGGCTTTAATGATATTGAGGTATGCATCCTCTATCCCTACACTTTGAAGAGTTTTGATCAGGAAAGGATGCTGTACTTTGTCAAATGCTTTTTCAGCATCTAATGGGAGTATCATGGTTCTTCTTCTTTCTTTTATTAATGTATTGTACCACATTGATTGATTTGTGGATGTTGAACCAACCTTGCAGTCCTGAGGTAAATCCCAGTTAGTCATGGTGAATAATCCTTTTAATGTACTGTTGGGGCCTATTGGCTAGTATTTTGGTAAGAATTTCTGCATCTGTGTTCATCAAGGATATTTTGTCTGTAATTCTCTTTTTTGATATTTGTCTGGTTTTGGGATCAAGGTAATGTGCTGGCCTTATAAAATGACTGGAAGTTTTCCTTCCATTTGTATTTTTTGGAACAGTTTAAGCAGAATAGGAATTAGTTCTTCTTTAAATGTGTGGTAGAATTTCCCTATGAAGCCTTCTGGCCCTGGGTTCTGGTTTCTTTGGATATTTTTGATGACTGCTTCAATCTCCTTACTGGTTATGGGTCTGTTCAGGTTTTCTATTTCTTCTTGGTTCAGTTGTGGTAGTTTATATGTCTCTAGGAATGCATCCATTTCTTCCAGATTGTCAAATTTGCTGATGTGTAGTTGCTCATCATATGTTCTTATAATGGTTTGTATCTCTTTGGTGTTGGTTGTGATCTCTCCTCTTTCATTCATGATTTTATTTATTTGGGTGCTTTCTCTTTTCTTTTTGATAAGTCTGGCCAGGGGGTTATCAATCTTATTAATTCTTTCAAAGAACCACCTCCTAGTTTTGTTGATTTGTTCTATTGTGTGCTTTTTGTTTTGTTTTGTTTGTTTGCTTCTACTTCATTGATTTCTGCTCTGATCTTTATGATTTCTCTTCTCCTGTTGGGTTTAGGCTTTCTTTGTTGTTCTTTCTCCAGTTCTTTTAGTTGTAGGGTTAGGTTGTGTACTTGAGACCTCTTGTTTCTTGAGAAAGTCTGTTTTCGCTATATATTTTCCTCTCTTGACTGCTTTTTCTGTGTCCTATAATTTGAACTGTTTTGTTTTCATTTTCATTGGTTTCCATGAATTTTTTCAATTCTTCTTTAATTTCCTGTTTGACCCATTCATTCTTTAGAGGGATGCTGTTTAGTCTCCATGTATTTGGGTTCTTTCCAAATTTCCTCTTGTGATTGAGTTCTAGCTTCAGAGCATTATGGTCTGAAAATATGCAGAGAATGATCCCAGTCTTTTGGTACCATTTGAGACCTGATTTGTGACCCAGAATGTGATCTATTCTGGATAATGTTCCATAGCACTAGAGAAGAAAGTGTATTCTGTTGCTTTGGGATGGAATGTTCTGAATATATCTGTGATGTCCATCTGGTCCAGTGTGTCTTTTAAGGCCTTTATTTCCTTGTTGATCTTTTGCTTGGATGATCTGTCCATTTCAGTGAGGGGAGTGTTAAAGTCCCCTACTATTATTGTATTATTATTGATGTGTTTCTTTGATTTTGTTATTAATTGGTTTATATAGTTGGCTGCTCCCACGTTAGGGGCACAGATATTTAAAATTGTTAGATCTTCTTGTTGGACAGATCCTATGAGTATGATATAGTGTCCTTCCTCATCTTTTATTATAGTCTTTGGCTTAAAATCTAATTGATCTGATATAAGGATTGCCACACCAGCTTTCTTTTGCTGTCTATTAGCATGGTAAATTGTTTTCCACCCCCTCACTTTAAATATGGAGGTGTCTTCAGGTCTAAAATTAGTTTCTTGGAGGCAACATATTGATGGGTTTTGTTTTTTTATCCATTCTGATACCCTGTGTCTTTTGAGTGGGGCATTTAGCCCATTTACATTCAGGGTAACTATTGATAGATATGAATTTAGAGCCATTGCATTGCCTTTAGTGTGATTGTTACTGTATATTGTCTCTGTTCCTTTCTGGTCTACTACTTTTAGGCTTTCTTTTGCTTAGAGGACCCCTTTCACTATTTCCTGTAGAGTTGTTTTGGTGTTTATGAATTCTTTCAGTTTTTGTTTGTCCTGGAAGCTTTTTATCTCTCCTATTTTCAATGATAGCTAGCTGGATATAGTATTCTTGGCTGCATGTTTTTCTCTTTAGTGCTCTGAATATATCATGCCAGTTCTTTCTAGCCCGCCAGGTGTCTGTGGATAAGTCTTCTGCCATTCTAATATTTTTAACATTGTATGTTATAAACTTCTTGTCCTGGGCTGCTTTCAGAATTTTCTCTTTGTCACTAAGACTTGTATATTTTACTATTAGATGATGGGGTTTGGACCTATTCTTATTGATTTCAAGTGGGGTCTCTGCGCCTCCTGGATTTTGATGCTTGTTCCCTTTGCCATATGATGGAAATTCTCTATAATAATTCACTCCAGTATACTTTCTGCTCCCTTCTCTCTTTCTTCTTCTTCTGAAATCCCAATTATTCTAATGTTGTTTCATCTTATGGTATCACTTATCTCTCAAATTCTCCCCTTGTGGTCCAGTAGTTTTTTGTCTCTCTTTTGCTCAGCTTCTTTATTCTCTGTCATTTGATCTTCTATATCACTAATTCTCTCTTCTGCCTCATTTATCCTAGCAGTAAGTGCCTCCATTTTTTATTGCACCTCATTAATAGCTTGTTTGATTTCAGCTTGGTAAGATTTTAGTTCTTTTATTTCTCCAGGCAGTGTTTCTCTCATATCTTCCATGCCTTTTTTGAGCCCAGCTAGCACCTTGGGCATCATCATTCTGAACTCTAGATCTGACATATTACCAATGTCTGTATTGATAAGGTCCCTAGCCTTCAGTACTGCCTCTTGTTCTTTTTTTTTTTTTTAAGACTTTATTTATTTGTTAGAGAGAGAGCGCAAGCACAGGCAGACAGAGTGGCAGGCTAGAGGCAGAGGGAGAAGCAGGCTCCCCGCCGAGCAAGGAACCCGATGTGGGACTCAATCCCAGGACGCCGGGATCA
The DNA here is from genome assembly GCF_022355385.1 of Mustela nigripes. Taxonomy (NCBI): domain Eukaryota; kingdom Metazoa; phylum Chordata; class Mammalia; order Carnivora; family Mustelidae; genus Mustela; species Mustela nigripes. The sequence continues at coordinate 76,330,817 of NC_081569.1, forward strand.
TGACCTGAGTCAAAGGCAGCCGCCCAACCAACTGAGCCACCCAGGCGTCCCATCTTGTTCTTTTTTTTGGTGGTGAGTTTTCCATCTTGTCATTTTATCCAGATAAGAATATATGAAGGAACAAATAAATACTAAAAGTGCTCAAACATTCTCATCTCCCTGGGCTCTGGCCACACTCCAAGCTTATCCAGCCTGTGATCAAGTGTCTCTGTCTCTGGCATACAGCCCCACCTGGAGTCTCTAAACTCAACAGATCCCTGCTGCTCTTCTTGGGAGTTGTTCCTGGATCTGCCATGTGTGGAGTCCCTGCTTAAAGAGCAGTGTCCTGACTGTGCCTCAGATCACAGTGTAAGGTAACCCCTAGTTGAGAGCTCACTCCTCAGCTCTGTCTCTATAACTGGCTTCCCTGCTCTAATACCTGCAAGATCTGCAACACTCAGACACCCCCGATCCTTCTGTGACCCCACGGGACCATGCTGTCCCCGTGTGGGCTCCGCCCCAGTTTAGCGTCTGGAGAGATGTCCCTCAGTGGAGCAAACTTTTAAAAGTTCTGATTCTGTGCTCCGTTGCTCTTCCACTTGCCAGTACCCAGCCCCTCCCACCATGTTCTGTCTTCTCATTGCTTTGGATTCACTTCTCTGCAGGTCCTGCCTTTCAGAAAGTGGTGGATTTTCTGTTTCTAGAATTGCTGCTCTTCTTCTCTTTGACCTCCTGTTGGATTTGTATTTGTTTGGAATCATTTGATAAACTATCTAGCTGACCTCCTGCTACCTGATGTCATCTCAGCCTGCTACTCCTCTCCCATCTTGACTCCTCTCCCACTATATATATATATATATATATATATATATATATATATATATTTTACCCATTCATACTTTGGATATTGTAAATAAAGCTGCTGTGAACATGGAAATGCAAATATCTCTTTATGATTCTGATTTCAATTCTTTTGAATATGCATGCAGAAGCAAGACTGCTGTGTCAGATGGTAGTTCCTTTTTCTTTTTAAAGATTTATTTATTGTAGAGAGAAAGAGAGACAGAGAGTGCGAGTGGAGGAGGGGCAGAGAAAGAGAACGAATTTCCAGCAGACTCCTACTGAGTTTTGCCTGAGTTCATGACTTGAGCCAAAATCAGATGCTTAACTGACTGAGTCGCCCATGTTCTATTTTTAATTTTTTGAGGAGTATCCATAATGTTTTTCATAGCAGCTGCACCATTTTACATTTCCATCCACAGTTCCAATTTCCCAACCATCACCAACACTTGTCATCTCCATCCTCACCAACTTTCCCCATCCCTCACCAACACTTGTCATCTTTTATGCTTTTAATAATAGACATCCTAACAGATGTGGGGTAATATCTCACTGTAGTTTTGATTTGATCCAGCATGTCTTGATACTTAGAGTTTTTGCTCTGTGTTCAATATAGTATATATCACAATCTTAGAAGAAACTTTGTTTTTACTCAAATGAATTCATTTCCACATGTTTACATTCTGCCTTTTATGCCAAACTTAGTCAAAAAATATAATTGATCATATTTTGAAAAGTGAAATAAAATAGTATGTAACTTCTTTTTTCTAGTGGATATGGACATATTTGGTTAATAAAGAGTTGTCTTTATGTGATTTAGTGACTTTAGCAACAACAGTGAAACTATACTAATTTTTAAATGTTCAAATAACTAACTAGTTAGTTACCAATTATCTGACTGGACATTTAAACAACAGTAAAAATTTGAAAAATAGCCTTAGGTTGGATATCTTTACATAATGCTCACTCATATCATGATGATAAAGCCATTATATTATGCCAGGGGAAAAGATACATTTAGTAGGTACTCATATTTATTCAACTCTGACTCTAATAAAATGGTTGGTACTCATATCTGTATAATACCAAATGGAATCCTTGAAGACAACATGTGGTTTTGATAATGAAAGAATAGTGGAGTCTTCAGTGAAAGAAATAGGAGGTCAAATTTACCTCCTTTGATCAGCCATTAAAAAATTAGTGTTACCGATTTCAGAGTTTATCTTTAGAGTTAACTTTTCTTTCAAACTCCAGATTTCTGAATCAGACTTTTACTGGATGTCTTCATAATAATGGTTCCACAAGCACCTTCATAAAATTAAGCATCTTTTTTTTTCCAAAATATTTTCTATTACCACTGCCTCTGCCCCAGTCTAGACACTTGCTGTTATACATTATCCAAATTTTTTCACTCGAATTGTTGGAATTATCTCTTAACTGGTTGCCCTACTTCTTGCTCTCTAATTGTTTTACTATCTGTACTGAGTTATATATATTTTTTAAAGATTTTACTTATTTATTTATTTGAGAAAGTACTTGATCCTAGGGGCTCCATCCCAGGACCCTGAAATCATGACCTGAGCAGAAGTCAGGTGTTTAACTGATTGAGCCACCCAAGTGTCCCCTGATGAGTTTTAACTGAGACCTGAAAAAAATTTGTTGGATTCCTCGTCAGATGGGTGTTGGAGAGCTTACATTCATGGAGAAAGGAATCTGCACGAGCAAAGTGGCATGAGAAAGCTACCAAGAGCAACTATTTTGATAAAATGTGAGTGTGGTGTGCCTAGTTGAGATAGTCATGAATATCTAGTTTGTCACATTGAGCTAATGGACCACTTAAGCAATTAAAATGCAGAAATGGCACAATGTTATTTGTGTATCAGAAATATAACTCAGTGGGGTGCCTGGGTGGCTTAATCAGTTAAGCTTCTGCCTTTGGTTCAGGTCATGATCCCAGGGTTCCCCTGGGATGGAGTCCTGCATCTGACTCCCTGCTCAGCGGAGAGCCTGCTTCTCTCTCTCTCTCTCTGCCCCTCTCCCCCCTCTCTCTCTCTTTCTCTTTTTTACTCTCTCTTTCTCTGACTCAAGTAAATGAAATCTTAACAACAACAACAAAAAAATCAAAAAACACCTCATCAGTAAAGTCATATCTGACTTCTCAAGGTAAACTTATGCTCTACTTCCACATATGAACAGTGCCATTAATTACACTTAAATTTTGTTGCTCAGTTTTCTTCTCTTGAAATTTAAGATCTCTTGAAGTAAAAGATCATGTGGGTTTTTGTTTGTTTGTTTGTTTGTTTGTTTGTTTTTTAATCTTATATTTACATCAGGAAACAGAGTGGTTAGCCTATGGCAGAATCTAGTGCAATGATAGAACTCTCTTTGGGTACCACAGTGGAGTTGGCTATATTCACATCATTGATGGGCTCTGAGTCAACCATTACAGATTCAGTTTGAGAAATTGCCCATTTATCTGCTCTGCATGTTGGACTGTGGCATAATTTCTTTTGGGGAGAAGAAAGGCTATTAATTTTTGTTAAATAATAGAAGAGGTATAAGGTTTAGACTGAAAACGACTTTGCTATAAAAACTTCTACAGCATGTTGTCATTACTTGTTCTTGGACAGGTTACTGAATATTGAATCTTTAAAATAAGACTCACCATCTACATTTGTGAAAAGTAAAATGAAATAAGATACTGCTTTTATCATAAACTCATAGTTGTATAGCTTATTCGTTCCTTTATTAAATGATACTTTAAAACAGAACCAAAGTTACAGGTTGTATGAATAAATTTATGCATGGGAGATCTTACAGGTATAAGAATCATACCATAGGATTTTTCTGTATTTTCTTGAGCATGAATATCACAAGTCTATCACTAGACTTTTTTGGATAAGTCTAAGAAAAAAATTAAATATTCTTTTTGAACATTTGAGTAAGCAAAGTTGATCATGAATATTTACTATAGAACTTTTCATGTGGGCCACTACATGAAGTATTTTTCCAAGATATTTTACTACTAAACTTTTACCACTTATTTTTCATGGAACTTCTGTTCACATTTCACAGAACTTATTTTCCTATAAAATTGAGTTTGCAACATTATACTTAACCCCACAATTCCTCTTTAGTGAGACATAAAATACGATATTCCATCATAAGTGGTATTGAAAAACAAAAGAGTTCAAGTAATACTCCTGGTCATTTTACCAGCAATGCAAAGTAGAACTTCCTCTAGTAATGGAAATGGCCTATAAACTGAGCTGTCTGATACTGCATCCACCAGCATCATGAAGCTATTAAGAACTTGAAATGTGTATATTGCAGTAAAGAACTGAATATTTTATTTTATTTTAATTGATTTAAATTTAAATTTAAACAGCCATATGTGGCTGGTGACTTTTTATTAGACACCTTGGTTCTAAGCAATTATTCTGTTTTGGACAATTACTGCAAATTACCTGTCATTAGATGGTATGGATTAGTTTTCTTCACTTTAACTGAAAGTTGAATCATGCCCTAGTTTTTCTTAGTAATTTTTTATAGTTCTATCATTCATCAATTTGATGAAAATCATTTTGAATCCAGTTTAATTTCCTGCCACTGCCACTTCTTGGAACAAATAGTTCTTTAAGTTTATTACTCACTATGAATAAGGGCTTCCTGATCTTTACTCTAAGATAACTTTGCTCAGCTTCAGTGTTTTACCTCTTATCCTCTGTATCAGAATTAGGCAAATAAATGCATTGATAACTTGTTATTTCCCTGTCTACATAGATTTTGATCCTGTTTTTCCATACCTTCACATTTGATTTTATTTATTTTTTTAATTTATTTTTTATTTTCAGCATAACAGTATTTATTATTTTTGCACCTTCACATTTTAAATTAAAAGAGTACCATCAGACAAATGTATTAGGTGATGGTACCTAATTTTCTAGAAACACATTTTTAAATTTTTATAAATTTATTTCTTATTCATTATTTTCTTCTTTCTAATAAAGAGGAAGGGGAACAACAACAAATAACCCCAAACAAACAAACAAATCTGACAACTACTCCCCTTCTCCCTTCTTAACAACCATCTTATCTCAGTTTTTTACAAAGGTTGTTTTCCCATGTTAGCAAGGGTCATCGTTTCAGAGTTTGAAAGATGAGAAATGGCTGTCTTGGTTGTTCATGCTCTGTGCTGCTGGAACTGAGCCCTTGAGTGATAATTATATTGGGAGTCAGGAAGGTGCTCTCCACAACATGAACCTTGTTCTTTAAAAGCATATTGTTTGGGGCGCCTGGGTGGCTCAGTGAGTTAAGCTTCTGCCTTCAGCTCAGGTCATAATGTCAGGGTCCTGAGGTGGAGCCCTGCATTGGGCTCTGGACTCAGCAGGGAGTCTGTTTCCCCCTCTCTCTCTGCCTGGCTCTCTGCCTACTTGTGATCTCTCTCTCCGTCAAGTAAATAAGTAAAATATTTTAATGAATAAATAAATAAATAAATAAATAAAAGCAAACATTGTTTTATATTGATTCAGGGCATTGTATTTTGGTTTGTTTCTACTGCTGTAATTAAAATGCATAAGAACTTGTTAAATATTTTAGTTGTGCCAACACGGGCTTTTGCCTGACGGTGAGAGAAAAATGACAAACCAAACCAAACATTGCCTCCAATATATTTTTTGTCTATAGATAGTTACACACAGTTTGAATTTTGTGCTGTTAATGTTTTTTTTTTTTCTTTGACCTTCCCTATTCATTCTGGCTTCCATTTTTCTGCTGATTTTCACTTAATCATGAGATCTTATCTTTATTTCATTAGTGTCTTTCATTTATCAAAAAAGTTTTATGTTATCCAGCAACTTTAAGATTTCAAATCTTAGAGGCTTTATGAGTTAAAAAGATTATGATACACCCTGATCTCCATATGTAATCCCAAATAAAAGCAATAGAAACGTGTTAAATGACTATGCCAAAGTTCAAATTTCTTCTGACTTTTTCACAATTTTTCCATAATCCTGAGCTTATACAATGTATCTAAAAGGCTTTTGAAACAATGTTTTTTAAAAAAAATTTAAAAGCTTAAGTTATATTGATGCTTTTGCTATGGTCATTCCTTCTCGCTAATAAGAAATTAATTATATATTAAATTAATCCAATACCATTTATTCCAATTTTGCAAACTAGATATGTTTCTTTTTGTCAGATCCCATAAGTACTTATAAAATTCATCTTTGACTGGTTCTCTCCTTTTTTCTGGGCACATCCCCAAGCCCTTGGAGTTAGTCGCCAATAAATGACTCATGTTTAAGATGTTTGGGAGTTCAAGTTTTTTTTTTGTTTTTTTTTTTTTCCTTATTTAATAAACATATATTTTTATCCCCAGGGGTACAGGTCTGTGAATCACCAGGTTTACACACTTCACAGCACTCACCAAATCACATACCCTCCCCAATGTCCATAATCCCACCCCCTTCTCCCAAACCCCCTCCCCCCAGCAACCCTCAGTTTGTTTTGTTTGCATCTTGCAGTTCCCTTAAATCTTTGAATTATTAATCAATTTTGATACTGGGTAAGATCTCTGGTATTTAGAAGCTCAGTTAATTATCCTATTCTATGTGTCATCTCAAGTAGAAAGCAAAGAGTTGAATTCTATGGTCTAAGAGTATAGGTATGTTCAGCTTTAGTAGATAATGCCAAACAACTTTCCAAAATGATTTTATCAACTTATACCTCCACCAGTAGTCTGTAAGAGTTCCACTTGTTCTACATCTCAACAATACTAGGTTTTGTTACTTTAGAAAATAAATTATCTGTTCTAGTGGGCTTGCAGAGGCATGGCATTTTTGTTATGATTTACAGTTTTGTAAGCCTATCTGTGATTCGAAATACATTCATTTGAGAATTGCCCAAGTCATTTTCCTTTTCTTTTTCTTTGTTTGGATTTTCTGACTTTTTACAATTAATTTTATGGGTTTTCATATAGATAGATGTAAGTCTATTGTGGAATGCAGGTATTGAAAGTATCTTCTAATTTGTGGAGTTACCTTTTGGTAATTTTAATGAAGTCTAATTAAATGTTTTACCTTATGGCTATTTTTTTTAGTTCCCTCTTTAAGAAATCTTAAACTACTCCAAAATCATGAAGATTTTCTCCTATAAAAAGTATTCTTTTATTTTTTAAAGATTTTACTTATTTATTTGACAGAGAAAGAAAGAGAACAGGTGGGGGAGTAGCAGGCAGAAGGAGAGGGAGAAGCAGACTCCCCACTGAGCAGGAAGCCAATTGTGGGGCTCGCTCCCCAGACCCTAGAATCATGACCTGAGGTGAAGGCAGACACTTAACCCACTGAACTGCCCAGGCACCCCATAAAGTATTCTTTTCTAACATACACATCTAAGTTCTACTTTAGCTTTATTGGAATTTTGGATATGACTTAGAATTCATCATCTTTTATGCCATATCATATCATGACAATTTAAGTATTAATAGTAATTTAGGGTTTAAAATAGCAATTAGAACCCACATGGATATGGGAAGAGATGAGGAAGTTTAAGCCCAGAAGGCTACAATTGAGGTATTGAAGAAGTAGTCACTAAATGGCTTTCATTGGAATATCTGGATATATTTGAAAAGCCAAAGCTTGCAGGAAATCCAAAAAGGCTTCACATTTATCTGTTAAGTTATATATAACATGCTTCATCTAGAATCTGCAGTTTTCTTCTTAGTGGTAGAATGCATGAATGTCAGTAATTTATTCTTTACTTTGGAGGGATTGTATCAGTAAGCCCCAGACCACCAAACACCATACTGATATAGTGGACCCTAGAATTAGTGAAGTTTTTTCTGTTACCCTCAGAAGTTCATGTGTTTTACCAAGGCCATTAGTGTACTTACCAGTTCTTGCTTATCTGGTTTAATTAACATGATGCCCTCTATATATAGTAAATTGATATCCTATAGTGTGACCCTGTGTTCAGTTATCTTTGAAATTCTTTCAGTTTTTTTAACTCTATCTGAGTAAGCGGCTAAAGGTTTCTTTGGAGGAAGGAATGGGAAAATAAATATTTTGTTCAATTGCCATGGTGTTGCAGAGACTCAGTGTTTCCTATGTCCATGAGTTTCAAGGACTGGCTCTAATAAAAAAACTAAGCAAGAGCCTGGATTTTTTGTTGTTGTTGTTTTGCTTTTTACTTTTGTTGTTTTTGTGACTAAAAATTTTATTTAATCATTTTTCTAATTTTGAACATGTTTAATTTTTTTTATTTTGATGGAATTTGTTTGTTAAAGTATAATTAACACTAACTCCTATACTAGTTTCAGGTATACAACATAATAATTCAATAATTCTGTACATTACTTAGTACTCACCATGATAAGTGTAGTCACCACCTGTCAGCAAATGACAGTATTACAATCTTGTGCTATATTCCCTATGCTATACATTTTCATCCCTATAACTGGGAATTTGTACCTCATTATACCCTTTATCTATTTCACCCATCGTCCCACTCAACTCCATTCTGGTAACCACCCATTTGTTCACAAGAGACTGATTGTTATAGGGACAGCTGCCTTCAACTTCTTGGGTTTCTATTCTTAATTTTTTTTTTCATTTTTAAGTTGAGCAGTTTCTTTATTGGCAGCCCATTAATTTGTGACTAGTGACATGGTGATCTGTTAACCATCTCCTTAGTTCTCAAAAGGACATTTTCCTTTGGCTGATACTTCAATGTTCACACTCACTTAAGCACTGCCATCTGGCCTCCATTAGGGCTTCTATCATCCTGGATTCCTGTTCTGAAACAGCATCTCCTATTATATCCTACACCATTGAGTTACCACTGAGCTTTTCAGTGATGGTGGTGCCCCTTTCTCTAGAACATTCATTATTGCTTTGGTTAAAATGGAAAGTGTCTTTTGAGCCCCCTCTAAAACTTCAGTTAGTGAGTTTTTTAACTTTAGGTAACATATCTACTAAAGCATATCCATTTTCTGAGAATTTTAATCTCTTTCTTCCACTATCTTTTATGGAAATTTTGACATTTCTATTTAGTGTTAACCATCATTTTCTCTAACTTCCAAGAGCCTTCCAACTTCCAAGAGCCTTCCCACTTCCAAGAACAGGATGTTATTACTATATTCTTGAGGCCTTGTTAAGATGATAAATCTTGTATCATGAGAGAGTCTATATCTATAAGCTCTCCATTATCAACATGATGACTATAACTATAATATATATAGGAGAATTGTTAAGAGGATAAACCCTGAGAGTTCTCATCACAAGGAATTTTTTCCTTTAGTTCTTTATTTTATTTTTATTGTATCTATTTGAGAAAATGGGTGTTAGCTGTACCTATTGTAATTATTTCACAATATATGCAAATCAAACCATTGTGCTGTCCTCTTTGAACTTACACAGTGATGTGTGTCATTTGTTTCTCAATAAAACTGAAAAAAAAAAAAGAATATGTCTGGAAATCGGGATTTGCTGGCATATTTTTGTTTCCCATCTAGTGATAAGAGTGAATGGGCAATTTCATGTATCACATGATGGCAGTGAGGCTCCATACCCATTGGGAGTAAAGGTATGAACCTTCCTGACAGAAAATGTAGGCCATCTAAAGTTCTACCCAAGGATGAGGGAAATCAGAATTGTGTAAACACATGTCTCTGATTACAAGAATATCCAAATACTCTTTTTTATCTCATTTTGGAAAAGTAAACACTTCCAGGGGCAGCCCTCAAATAAATGAGAGCCAATAGATAAGTTCTTAAAATGGATCCTCATGTGTATAATTTTAAGAGCCATTATATATGCTCTTTGGAAGGTTCCAAGCAGAACTAAGCACAGGTACCTACAATGACAACTTTGATAAAACACTCTTATAGCAACTTTCTCTCCTTATTTCAATTTCTCTACCCTTACTTCTATTCCCTGGGTTTATCTCTCAAACTCTTTGAATAGAAATAATTATTTCAGGCTAGGATAACAAATTAAAGTAGCCTGGAGTAGTAAAAAGAAAGGACTAAATGTGTAGTGAGTTATACTTCTACTAGTGGAAAGGAAAACTTACATGATTTATTTTAACTCTTGGCAAATAAAATCATAGAAGTAACTATCTTGGGGTCATCTCGGAAGGTACTTCCTAAGAAGGACATTTTGGGGCAAATGTGTGAAATGGCAAGCTTTGAGGTAAAAGGTGTATTTATTGGCTATTTTTGGTTGCATTACAAGTGCCTAACTAGTTAAGGTTCTTTTTCAGTGAGAACAAATTATGATTCTGTTCATAATAGAAAGGATTCAATAATTTCAACCTGCCATCAGGTGGGTGGAAGATATCCTACTGTTGGTGCCATAGTGGAGCTCAGCATTGATTTCTGCTTAAAACAGAGTGTATGATGAGAATTCTATGCTTAATTACACAGTGAAGGGAATTTTATATCATTAAGCTTGTTTGTAACCTCCATTCTTCATGAAATTTTATACTCGAGTCTATTAAACAAGAAACAAGGTGCCTGGTAAAGTGATGGTCTCTCATGCATAGACTTCTTTATCTCATCCACCTGATTATGGAAAGTTTCCTCTGCAGTGGATGCTCTCTGATGACTATTCACGTGAGAAACAAATATTTTCACAGCCAGTGTCCATTTTGAGCAGTATACCATTATACCCCTATTCTAGGTTTTCTAGTCTTAGTGTTACAAACATTCACTCCATGTTCCTATCTTCTTAAAAAAAAAAAATGTTAAACATTACCACAACTCAGATACTGGTACCTGTACCTTTATTTAGTTATCCTTTTATTGAAAATAAACAATCAGAAAATCACTTCATATTTTGTCCACTTTTAAGTTCTCTTCACCACTACACTTCCTGGTCATACAGAAGATGTATTGAGGCAACATGTATAGTCACCTGTAAATAAGGCCTGATGTTCTTTCACTCCATAGACTTGTCATAAGGAGCTCTCCAGAGGCCACTGGTGTAAGAGGAAGGCAAAGTGGCAATAGAGTCTGGGCCACGTGAACTTGCTCTATCTTCTGGAGGGATTGTCGTCTAATCTCACTTATACTGCATTTTTATCATAATAGATTGCTTCTATATACTTCCAGTTTTATGTCTTGGTGTACAGAAAGCTAGCAATTCATAATGGATATCTCATTTTTCAACAGGAAATAAAAAATCAATTTACAATAAAATGATATTTCAATGTGTAAATACTCAGACACAAGTACAATGGAAGGCATAACAAAGCAGAAATGTTCTGTATGTGTCTGCTACAAAGCTAAGCTAATACAAGTGTATCGTGTTGGTGACTCAATTTTGATCAGAATTGCCATTGGTGAAAAACTTTTCTGAAATAGTAAACAATTCTTGTAACATTCAGAACAAAATAAGGTAAAACTTTCTCATGATTTATTTTGGTGTTTGTTTTGTTGTTAATGTATAAAACATAGTTGGGTTTTGTCTCAGTTTTTTAACCCACAACTGACTCTTGAAGACTGAAAAGGAGTTCAAAAAATAAGGTTGGAGTTGGGAGAAGTTGAAGAAATAGAAAACCATGTATCAAGAAAGAGATGTGCCTGAGAAAGTTATGTTTGCAGGATAGAGTACTGAGGCCCGATATTTACCAACCTAATTCTCTTGCTGCAAAAATCTCTGTTATTCCATCCATGTTGTCGCAAATGGCAAGATTTCATGCTTAGCGAAATAAGTCAAGCAGAGAAAGACAACTATCATATGATCTCCCTGATATGAGGAAGTGGTGATGCAACATGGGGGCTTAAGTGGGTAGGAGAAGAATAAATGAAACAAGATGGGATTGGGAGGGAGACAAACCATAAGTGACTCTTAATCTCACAAAACAAACTGAGGGTTGCTGGAGGGAGGGGGTTTGGGAGAAGGGGGTGGGATTATGGACATTGGGGAGGGTATGTGCTTTGGTGAGTGCTGTGAAGTGTGTAAACCCTGTGATTCACAGACCTGTACCCCTGGGGATAAAAATATATGTTTATAAAAAATAAAAAATTAAAAAAAATCTCTGTTATTAGACAATAGTTTAATAAAACATCATACTATCTGGAGCCCAAGAAGCATATAGATTATTACCTTAAGCAATTCACAACTCAGTTTTCTTTGCCAGTAGTTGGTTTGGAAAAGGAAATGGGATCAATATTGGCCAATGATAAAGTAGTTGAAATTTGACAGAGTTGAGAGTTTCCACTGGTGTAAAAAATAGTCAAGAAGAAACTTCCCCTTTTTATTCATTGGATGTTGTTGACTCTGTATGGAATTGCAGTAGCCATCATGTTATAATGAGGAAAACAGGTATACACACTAAAGGTGTCAAAACAAAAAGAAGAAACATGGACTTTTGATCCTGACACTGAGTAAAGATTAACCAACATTTTAATATTCCTGACATCTGTATTTCTTGTTTCTTGAGTTAATATATGCCCTTATCAATTAAGCCATTTAATTTTATTTTTTTAAAGATTTATTTATTTTAGAGAGAGAGAGCGAGCCTGTATGTGGAAGGGGCAGAAGGAGAGAATCTTGAAGCAGACTTCCCACTGAGCATAGAACACTAGTCTGCTCCATCCTAGGACCCATGAGATCATGACCTGAGTCTAAACCAAGAGTCAGGTGTTTAACTGACTGAGTCACCCAGGCACCCCAGTTTAAGCCATTTTTAATCATAATTTCTGTACTATGCAACTGATATCATTCTAATTGCTATAGCAAGTGTTAAAGAGTTGTTTTAGCATTATATTTATATTCAGTGTCTAACCTATAATTTAACGACAAAAGGTTCTCAAGAAATGTGTTCATATTAATCATTAAATGAAATATTTCACTACTGAACCTAAGGAGTCATCCTATATTACTATTAGATATAAGAAAGAAAAAATTTATTTCTGTTGTTTTGATCCCAAAAGCACTTAGTAATCCATAATGGAAAGAAGGGGGTGGCCTATTCTATTTAATGTCTGTAAGATTAAATACTTTGCTAGTATAAAGGTGAATGAAAAATCATATGTACATTATGTTTATTACATACTCTGTATTATAAAAGTAATGCTATTTTAGAGTGATTTTAATGAAGATTACATATTAGTATTTTCTTTAAAAATTTGCAAAGTATTAGATTATGATACTGGTGATAGTGAAGATTGGTTTTCTAGCCTTTTCAAGAGGTGTTCAAGAGGTTTTACACACACACAGACACACACACATACACATACACACACACCAGAGGTACTCATTTCTATCTTTTATTTTGTGGTGAAATATAAAACTTAGTGTGTTACTTTCAAAATTATCTGGGATAGCCTTATATTATTTCTAGTAGGTAGCCAGTGTAAGGAAATCTCACAGAAAATATAATTATAAAGAATACAAGAGAATAAGAGATACAGGTTTCCAGTTATGAAATGAATTAATCTCAAGGATAAAAGGTAGAATGTAGGGAATACAGTCAGTGATATTTTTTGTAATAGAGTTATATGGTGACAGATGGTAGCTAGACTTGTGGTGCACATAGCATAACATATAGACTTGTCAAATTACTGTGTGACATGCCTGAAACTAATGTAACATCGTGTGTTAACTATACTTCAGTTAAAAAACAAGTTTTTACAATCGCAAACTAAAAGAGTAAGGGAACCTGGGGTGGACTAATTGGTTAAACATTGGACTCTTGGTTTCGACTCAGGTCATAATCTTAGGGTTGTGAGACTGAGCCGCACATTGGGCTCTGAGCTCAACAAGGAGTCTGCTAAATTTTTTCTCTTCCTCTCCTTCTTCCTCTCCCTGTGTTTGCACTCTCTCTCCCTCTCTCATATAAATAAATCTTTAAAAAAATAAAGGAGTAAGCTTTATAAGACTAAACGTGCAACTGTCTTGCTCTTACTACTGTAGGATGATCACCAAGTGTTTTCATCAAAGTAATTGGATAAATACGGTCAATGCTGAAAATTATTATTAAGTCTATTGCATACATGAAATGTTGAGCAAAGTGTGGTGGGGGATGGGGAACTCAAGAAAGAATAGAGGAAAAATGGAGGAAAAGAAAAGTTCTTTTCTTTCTTTTTTTCAAAAGAAGCCTTGTCACAAAAACAAATTGGAAGGACCTGTCATTTTAATGAGAGAGATTGTATAAGGCAGAGACAATTTTTTTTCTGCATTCTATGATTCAGTTCTCTGTTTATTCAGAAATGTTAAAGCAATAAAGTCTAGAACATACTTTCATAATGTAATTACTAATGGTATGTGTCAAATGCTAACCCTCTGTCAAATTTGGCATTGTCCCTTATATTGGGTAAATGCAGCTTATTTCTTGGATGTATTTCATGTACTTCATATTAGATGTAATATTAATATTCCCAGAAGCACTTAGAAAGAGGTAATTTGTATGATGATTAGAAGAAAACTTGAGCATCAGGAGACATATTTCTTAAAGGACTTTTGTTGTGCAAATGTTTAAGTGTGAATCAGGCATAGAGTTTTAAATGTATGCTTCTTAAAGACTTAGAGAATCATCTATGAGAGAAACAACAATGATGAAATTGGCTATCTCTTCCATAAGGAGATTAGAATCTAAATCTGAAGAGTGCAATATATTAATTGACCTTTTAAATAACTGATTTCTCAATTTTAAAGCTTAGTGAGCCATCTTGGATTGAACATGGAGACAATACCTTTTCTGTTGTTTTTAAAAGTAACATTATATTTTCTTACATTCTGCTAAAGTCTTCTGTTTCTATTTCTCTAGTTCAGATAGTAAATACTGAACCAGAATATTAACTGAATTCTCATAAAACACATAGGATGAGGCTTATACTTGTTTTTCGTTTTGTTTAGGAGTTGAGTTTGTAACACTGTATGACCGTATGTGATTTCTGATTGCTAATAAATTAAGTAAAAATGGACTTATACGGGGGGCACCTGGGTGGCTCAGTCAGTTAAGCGACTGCTTTTGGGTCAGGTCATGATCCCAGGGTCCTGGGATCGAACCCCACATCGGGCTCCCTGCTCAGTGGAAAGCCTGCTTCTCTCTCTCTTTCCCTCTGCCTACCTGTGCTCTCTCGCTCTCTCTCTCTCTTTCTCTCTGTCAAATAAATAAATAAAATCTTTAAAAAAAATGGACTTATACTGACATTGCCTATGTATCTATACATTATTACCATTTATTTTAAGAGGAGATTGGAAATTTCCATTTTTAATTGAAATAATCATATGTAATACAGTAATTAAATAATAATTCATATATCTAAAACTCTCATCCACTAAAGAAATACTATATAAAATATTAAAATATAAAACTTTCACATATATGTATAATATGTATATCCTTTGCTATTTGTTTACTTTTCATTTAGAATAAAAAGGCTTAGAAGCTGAAAAGAATTTAATTAATCAAGTTTCTTCTCATTTGATCTGAATATAATTTGAATATAATGATCTGAAATTTAGTTTTAAAACTGCAAAGATCTATCACTACATATCGTATAGAAACTAAATGGCAATAAGGAAAGCCTTAATAGCGGCAAACATGACAACTATATATAATGCACTTATTTCTTAAAAATACAACTTAAACTGACACAAGATGAAATAGAAAATCTGAATACTTCTATAGTAAAAGTTGAATTAATTACCAAAAAACTTTCCCCAAAACTCCAGGCCTACATGCTTTCTGATGAACTGTAGTGGATATTTAAGGAGTAAATAATGTCAATTTTACACAAGCTTTTTCAGAAAATAGAGAAGAGAATGATTTCCAACTCATTTTATGAAGTCAGAGGAGTCCTAATATCAAAACTTCATGAAGTTGTTGCAAATTTAAGACTACAAAAAGTACAGGGTAGCAATCAAACACACTTTCTTCTCATTAAAATAATACAATGTTACTGATTAAAATCAAGCTTTACTAAAAATGCACTTCCACATCCTGTGACGTTATTTTAAAAATCTCCTGACATTTGTTAGTGAGGAGAAAAAAAATGAGGATTTTGATTATTCCATATGAAAGTGCAAATTCTTAGTTCCTTTGCTGTTGCAAATGAACACTGAGCATCTGCAGTTCTCTAATCTTAAGAATAAAGGACAAGATATATATATATATCAATCACCACACAATGTCATTGCTTTTATGTAGTAAAGTGTATAATCAGGTGCTACTTATCTGGAAGTTAAATTGCTGACCACCTTGTTCATTCGGAGAATAACTTCCATCTCGAAATATGTGTGAAAGGCCTTTCTAGCAGGACAGGACCATTTAATGTAGGTAAGGAGAGCTAAAGGAAGCTGTGTAGAGTGCCATTTGCATGTTATGTTAATTGGTATTATAACAGAAGAATAGTTTATTTCATATTAGTTATTTAATAAATATATTGAAAATCTATAAGAACTGAAGTTTGGCAAATGGTTAAAAACAATAACATTATGATGTTGATTAAAATTTCTAAATCTTGTTTGTATGCTGTTGCACATTGTAAATTGCCAAGAAGGGAATAAAGTAAACCTAAAAACAATATATGACCATGCAGATTTTTAGTGCATAGAATTCTCCAGCTGAGTTTGTAAATGGTTGCTGAAATCCAGTTGTGCTTTACTCAGCAACCATGCTGTTCTTTTTTGGAAAGGGAACATCTTTTCTAGTTAGCTCAAAGTTGCCTGTTTTGCTTTCCTACAGTGAAGACATTTTTTCCCCCTAATTGGTTAATCTGGATTTTTTCCCAGTTTTATTGAGATACAATTGGTATATAACCTTGTATTAGTTTAAAGTGTACAACATGATTTGATATATCTATTTCTTGCAAAATGATCACTGTAGTAAGTTTGGTAAGCTTTCAATCATCTTAGATTAGTTTTTTTTTTTCTTGTGATGAGATCTTTTAAGATCTATTCTCAGAAACCTTATAATATACAATATAATATTGTTAACTTTACTAACCATACTGTACATTGTATCCCCAGACATATTATCTTACAACTGAAAGTTTGTACATTTTGACCACCTTCCCTTCTCTCCCCAAATTCCCTAAGTGTACAGAAGGTAAATACCCTGAAATTTTTCATTTCCTTTCTTTTCTTTGTCTCCTACTCCCCCACCACACACACATTTCTTGTTCCCAATTTTAGAGGAAAAATTTTGGTGTTCCACCATTAAGAATGATTTTAGCTCTAGAATTTTTTGTAGATGCCTTGTATCAGGTTGACGAGCTTAACTTCTACTCTTCTTTTGCTGAGATGTTTTGTCAGGATAGAATATGTTGGACTTAGTTAAATGGTTCTTCCGTGTCTATTGAGATGATCATGTGGTTTTCCTTTCTTATTCCATTCATATAATAAATTCCAAAAAAAGTTTTGGTTATGAAATCAAAGTTGCATTCTAATAAACTTCATTGAAATATCATTTACATATCTGTGAATTACCAGGTTTACACGTACCCCTGGGGATAAAAATATATGTTTATAAAAAATAAAAAATTTAAAAAAAAGAAATATCATTTACATATAATAATATGCACTCACTTCAAATGAACAGTTCAATGAGATTTTCAAATATATTCCCATATATTACTTATAATTATAACCCAGTCATTTTAGAATATTACTGTTACCCCAAAAGTTCCTTCATAACTCATTGCAATTATTCTTTTACAGCTAGCTCTTACCTAGTAGCACATTTGATATAATTGCTATTACTGCAGAATCATTTCACTTGTCCTAAAAATCTATGTAAATAGAATCATGCAATTTATACACTTTTATGTCTTGTTTCTTTCACTCACTGGAGTGAAGAGAAACTCAAGTGAGTGAGTTTTCACTCAAGTGAGTGAAAGAAACAAGACATAAAAGTGTATAAAAATGTGGGATTTTTACATGTTTTGGTTATCTGTAGTTCATTTCTCTTCTTGCTGAATATTATTTTATTGTATGTATACACCAAAATTTATCATCTTGCCTAGTAATAGACATTAATGTTGTTCTTATGTGGGAGCAGTAATTATTTAAATGATCTACATTGATGTACAAGTTTTTGTATGGCCACGTATTTTTATTTTTCTTGGGGAAATACCTAAGAGTAGAATATCTAGGTTGGCTGTGGCTTTACATCAAGTAGATGTTAAAATTTATAATAAACTATCAAGCTGCTTGAAAAATAGTAACTGTTTAATATTTCCACCAGCAATATATGAAAATTTTGATTGTTTCACATCTGCAGTTGTTATTATCAATTGTTTAATTCTGGATATTTTATTGACTATATATAGGTGTTTCATTATGATTAATTTAGATTTCTTTGATATCTAGGGATATCAGGCATTTTAACATTTATCTATTGGCCATTTATCCATATTTTTTATTTTATGAATTATCTGTTTAAATGTCACATTTGTCACATTGGGTTGTTTGTCTCATTATTTGGTTGAAATGTTCTTTTTTTTAAAAAAGATTTTATTTATTTATTTGACAGAGATCACAAGTAGGCAGAGAGGGAATCAGAGGAGGGGGGGGATGCAGGCTCCCTGCTGCTCAGAGAGCCCGATGTGGGGCTCGATTCCAGGACCCTGAGATCATGAACTGAGCTGAAGGCAGAGGCTTTAACCCACTGAGCTACCTAGGCGCCCCTGAAATGTTCTTTATCAGGCATTTTTATCGCAAATATTTTCTTCCTGTGTGTGGCTTACACTTTTATTATTTTAATTTTGAAGCACATTTTTAAAATCAATCCCAAATTATTTTCTCTTATAATTTGTATTTCATGTACTATTAGAAATATTGTCCTGCCATGGATCAAAAATAATTTCTTCTGCATTTCCTTCTATATATTTTATTTGTTATTTCTGGAATTTCCATCTGGTTCTTTTTTTGTTCTCTACTGAGACTTGCCATTTCTTGACTAAAATTTTCATTCATTGAATAAATGGCCTTTTATTTCACTGAGGATGTAGTAGCCACTTTTAAATTTTTGTCTGCTAACATCTGTTTTCTCTTAGTTTGAGATTTAATTGATTTTCTTTTCCATTTTTGTGTTCCATTTTCTGGGTTCTTGGTATGTCATCATCTTTTGGATTGCATTTTAGACATTATGAGTATTATTGATTCTGTTATTATCTTCTATTATCATTTCCTTTCTTTTAGAAGGTGATTTTTTGTTTGTTTCTTTTTTGTTTTTGCTTGTACTTAACCTTTACAGTTTGGTTCTTGGGGAACAAATCTGGTCTTGATTCAGAAGTGAATTCTTCTTGAATCTGCTTTGCATGTGGGTACTTGAGGGATCAGACAAGTCATGGTTAGAAAGTTTGTAGACTCCCATTTCTGTGAAGACTTATATTTATGATTCCACTACTATCTTGTAATTCCTAGCTTCCTGGCTTCTCTTTTTGAGTTTCTCTAGGCCAGAAAACCATGGTATTTTCCAAGTGTATCCCCTGCTGCCCATATGTATATCTTTCAGACTGTACTTAAAAGGCTGTAGTTTGTGGAAACTGTAATCTATCTGTATAATATAGCTACTCATATTCCATCTTCTAAGAAAGCATACCACTCCAACCACAATAGTTTTGCTTCTGTTCACACTGGAGAATAATAAAATGGCTTTTTTTTTTTCATTATGTCTGTGTTAGATTCACCCAACTTTTGCATGGTTAGTGGTCTGACAAGAGAGTCCACCCATGATGAGGTACTTTGACCCATTGAAACAAATATAATCACTCTCTCTTTTCTCCTTAAATTATACTAAATACATCAGGATGAATAGAAGTGGGAGATGTTACTTGTATGGAAGAAGGAAAATTGTGTGGAGGATTTCGTTTTCTGCCACTTTGTCATATTTCTGATTACTCTGATTATCTTGTCCTCAATGGTAACATGTTCTTCTATGGGTATAAATTTTCATCATTTTATTATGAACCAATCATCATCTTACTTAAAAACTGATAGAATGTGCCTTTATTTTTCTTATAGTCACCTTGAAGTCTGAGCAGTCCTGGAATCACAAAAATTATCTGGTGTTATTTAAATCTCTATTATTGTTTATTTCCACGGCAGTTACAGTTCAGTTTATTGATTCTTCTTAATTTGGTTTTCATAGTAAGAGGTAAGTGCATTAAAATTAACATTAACAATTTTCATTTTTCTCTTGCTTTTCACGAAACATGTTTTTAATAACAGACATCTTTATTCTCCCTTTCTCTTCCTTTCATTTTCCTGCTGCCATTTTTTTTTTCATTTTCCATGTTAAATTCTGTTAATAATTAAAGCTGGACTTCTAATTTTCTTTCTTGGGCATGATCCCATTGTTTTATTTTATGAATACTCATAATGAAAAATATGGACAAAATATCCCTAGAGTCTCAAAATTAAAGTTAGACAAATCCTATCCATCTTGTGCTCTAATCAAGCATTGAACCCTGGCAATTTGCTTCCTCCTACTAGCAGCCTGCTCTATGTCAGGCATGTTACAAATTTTCTCTCTCCCTTTTCAACTTTGATGACTCTGTTTTTTTTGTTTTGTTTTGTTTTGTTTTTTTAGATTTTATTTATTTATCAGAGAGAGAGAGGGGGAGAGAGCGAGCACAGGCAGACAGAATGGCAGGCAGAGGCAGAGGGAGAAGCAGGCTCCCTGCTGAGCAAGGAGCCCAATGTGGGACTCTATCCCAGGACGCCGGGATCATGACCCGAGCCGAAGGCAGCTGCTTAACCAACTGAGCCACCCAGGCGTCCCAATGACTCTGTGTTTTAACAGATAACACAACTGTGTATTTATGTTTTCAGCAAATTATGTACTCTTCATGGGAGCCACTAAAAAACTGTCGGTGTTGGGTCACAGGATGATAATTTCTACATAGAATATAAGCACAATGCAACTGTTTAAACAGAGTAAAACCATTTGATTCTATATAAACCTGTTCAAAATACTACTATGAAGTATTCCAAATGCAATATTATCCAGTTTGAACTTACCAAAATGCTTTAAATACTACCATTTGAATATTATAATTGATATTCACTCCTCTATTTATTAATCACAGCTGAAATAAATTTAAATTTAAAGTTCATAAAATTATGGGCTGTGATATCTGTATTTCTAATACCACTGTGAAATATCTAATACCACTGGATACACAGGGGAGAATAATCTGATCTGAATTTGAAATAATTATAAAGATGAGGAACATTTTTATAGGTAGTAAGCAAATGATTTGAGTGACAAATAGTATATAAAATACAATTTTTAAAAATGTTTAGTAAAGATCATTTACTGCAGTCTTAGTAGCAGGATTCTTCAGTTATATCCAATGTGCTTAAATATACTCACCAGGCTCATTTTTTCCCCCTAATAGACTCTATTTTATAATAGGCTTTTTTGTCACTCTTGATAAATATCAAGGAGCATAATTACTGGATTGCATGGAAATCCTATGTTGAGTTTTGTAAGAAATAGCCAAATGGTCTTCAATGTGGCTATACTTTCTTTGCATTCCCATCAGAAATGAATGAGAGCTTCTGTTGCTCCGCATCTGTGCCAGCATTTGGTACTATCAGTGTTCTGGATTTAGGCCATTCTAACAAGCATGTAGTGATATGTCCTTGTTTTAATTTGCATTTTTCTAATGGTATAGGATGTGACTCATCTTTTCATATGCTTATTTGCTATCTCTGTATCTCCTTTGGTGAAGTGTCTATTAAGGACTTTGTCTCATTTTTTTAATTAATTATTTTGTTTTCTTACTGTTGAGTTTTAATAGTTCTTTGTACATTTCGGGTAATAGTCCTTTATTAGATGTGTTTTTGCAAATACTTGATCCCAGTGTGCGGCTTGTTTTTTCATATTCTTGACAGTGTTTTTCACAGATTAGAAATTTTAAAATTTATTAGTAAATCTCAATTTTAAGTAAAAGCATAAGGAAGGTTCAAATCCAACAGTTCAATACAAATTTAATATATTTTTACTTTATTTCTGTGTGTTATTTAAGAGTATTATTGCTAGAAGTGAATCCTCAATTCCCTGAACACTATTTTTGGTCTTATCATAAAAGTAGCTCATTCGTTTTGTAATTTTGGGGGAAAAGTAAAAAGCATAAATTAGCTGATAGCACATATTTATCTTTCAAAAAGCAATTTATTGGTATAGTTTACATATAACAAAATGTACCTATTTTAACTGTATAGCCTAAGCATGTTAATATGTACACACACACACACACACATACCATTTAACCATCTTTGTATCAATATCTAGGTAATTTCCACCATCCCCAAAATCTTCATCTTGTCCCTTTAACTCTTTCTCTCTCTGACCTCCTTTCCCAACTCCCTTCTGTAATACACAACCATTTATCTAATTTTTGTCAGCATAGATTAGTGTTACCAATTTATAGTTATATACACAAAAACATAATACTGTGATTTTTGTCTGGCTATTTTTGTTTAGCACAACATTTTGAAGACTCATTCATGTTTTTGCATGCACTAAATATTTTCTCCTTTTTATTATTGAGTAGTTTAGATATACAACAATTTGATTTTCCATGCTTCTTTTCTGTTTCATACAGCTTTCCCCCCCTCAACTTCCTCATTTTTCCTTAGTATCTCAAAGTGAACATGTTTTAAACTTGATTTCTTATTTTTCAGAGATTTAAAAAATTTGTATCCAGTTTTTCATGTGAAAATATTTGAATTTATTCTTGACTTTTCTAGTTCTTTTACTATTTCAATAAATGACCAAGTGTGTAGACTCCTAATCATGTGTACTATTTCTCCATAACCACTGATGCAATTTGAATTTTAACTACCAGTATTTCTTGCCTAAGATTTTGTAACTTTTGCCCCAAGACTATCTTCTCAAAGATAGTCTTGGGGCCTCTAATCAGTTCCTTCGCCATTTACTGGTGTGTGTGTGTGTGTGTGTGTGTGTGTGTGTGTGTGCGCGCGTGCGTGTGTGTGTGTGTGTGTTTTAATTTATTTAATTGACAGAGAGATAGAGAGCACAAGTAAGCAGAGTGGCAGGCAGAGGGAGAGAGAGAAGCAGACTCTCTGCGGAGCAGGGATCCTGATGTGGGCCTAGATCCCAGGACCCTGAGATCACGACCTGAGCGGAAGGCAGAGGCTTTAACCAGTGAGCCACTCAAGCACCCCCTGGGGTGTGTTTTTAAACAGAAAATGCTTTCCTGCTTACAATCTCCAATTGCTTCTTTCAGTTATAGAAGAAAGTGAATATCATAAATAGGCATAGGTGATTCTTACTGTCAGAGTAAGACTCTGACACTCAGTAGCCTAGTGGACTCTAATCCTTCTGCACTGAACTTTGTTAGCTCCAGTATTTTCATCCAGTACCTTCCTGCCCCAGGGCCTTTGGACAAGTTCCCTACCCTATTCATATGCGTATTTTCCCACTCACATTTCAAATTTCACCTAAATATTACTTCATCAGGGAAACCTTTCTTGAGTTTACTGGTTACATGAACCTCTCTTATTAAAGTTCACCTATCATCATGAATCCTACTTTTTTCCATACTGCTTTTTGACTCTGATTCAATTATTAATGCATTTGCTCAATGTCAGTGTCTTTATGTAAGTGCCTTTATCGGTAAGGGGAGATGGCATGTTTATTTCAATTGCTGCTGTGTTCATAGCAGTTAATGAAGTATTCCTGTATTTTAAGTTCTTAATGTTTGCTGAATTAACTGTAAGGGAAATGAGTCTTTGACATTAGGTATATCAGTGATCTGGACTGTGAGATCATAGGAAATAAGACAGAAGGCAACACCTAGGGAGAGGTGCAGAGAAATACAGAGAGAATAAAGCTTGTAGAACTAGAGAATAAAATGTTCTTCTGCCTGAACATTTTTTTTTATTTATTTGTTAGTATGATCAGAAGAGAAGATGCTCCAAAGCAACTACAGCAAAGCACCCAAAAAACCCTCATCCTAAAAAAGGCAAATACTTTTTATGTGATATTTAAATAATGATAACAGTTTTAAATTAGAAAATTATGAAATAATAATTCATTTCCTAAATACAACACAGACTTTATCCTATTTTGAGCAGTAAAATTAGAGGAGACCTGTACATGGGCTATTTTTCAACTCGATCTCTGATAAACAGTGTTACCTTGAGAAGCATCTAACTTTTTACTGTGGTACTTATGAGCTATGTGATATAGCAAAATTATTTAAACCTCTCCCTCCCTCAGTTTCCTGATTTACTTAAGATAATATTTTTTTTTCTCTTAATGTTCTTTTTTTTTAATTTTTAATTTTTAATTTTTTATAAACATATATTTTTATCCCCAGGGGTACAGGTCTGTGAATCACCAGGTTTACACACTTCACAGCACTCACCAAAGCACATACCCTCCCCAATGTCCATAATCCCACCCACTTCTCCCAAACCCCCTCCCCCCAGCAACCCTCAGTTTGTTTTGTGAGATTAAGAGTCACTTATGGTTTGTCTCCCTCCCAATCCCATCTTGTTTCATTGATTCTTCTCGTACCCACTTAAGCCCCCATGTTGCAAGATAATATTTTTTTTTCATAATGTTGCTATAAGGATTAGATGAGGTAATATGTCATCATTAAGCCTATACCAAAAGGATTTTTGCATACATGCTTGGGAACATAAGGCTATTAATATTGCTACTGCGTTATTATAGATATTCTCATTTCATCACCACTGCCATTATCACTAGAAGAACATTTGGCTAAGGGTAAGGAGATTGTGCCCTTTCTCAATAATGGAAAGAATCATCTTTGGGCAAATGCACTAACTTCAAATTCAATACTATTTTCTTAAAAAAATGTGATAGTGGTATTCACCCTGTCAACAGGAAAGGGTTCTTGTGAGGCCCAAATAAGTAAATGAATGTGAAGGCAATTTGAATATTGTAAATTCCTATCGTTACTTGGAAACACTGATTTAAAGCACAGTTCTAATAAGGACAAGTTTATATGTTTAATTCATTTATGTAAGTTTTGTTCAATGGCTTAGAACGATGTTCCTTACTGGAGACTAGCCAGTGTTCATACGTTCTCTCTATATTATAGAACAATGGTGATCATTTAAAAATACACTGTTTGATCAGCCAATGTACAACCATTTGAGCTCAAACAGTATTCTAATTAGAGGTTTGAAAGTATTTGGTCTCCTTGGCTTTAATGTGCTAATTTGATCACCTACATTATATTTTATGTAAATCTTCTTGTGTTGTCATATCTGCTCATTCTCAAGTGTTTGCCATTCCACCTTTGGCAGTAACCACTGCATCATTATCTTCCTGACTGATACCTTTGAAAATGTGTCAATAGCTATTTTGTTTAACATTTTAACATACTGTTCAACATAGTATAACATTAAATTCCCTGAATGTAGACTTTTTTCATGTAGAAAAGAACAGAATTTGTTTTAGTTAAGACCTTTTCAGAACTTAATCAGTTTCACACAAATTCTCTTTACTTATTCATGAGAGATAATGTAATGTGGTGGAAAAATCTACATTTGAGTACTAGCTCTGTCATTTAATGATTTTGAGAGTTTGAAGAAGTTGTCTATGCTTTTTAACCTTCTGATCTTTTTCTGTAACATGGGGATACTAATAGACACCTTACACATGGATATTGTGGAAGTACATAAGATAACATGAGACACACAAATAGTGCTGCACCGAGTTTCCATTTCATGTTGGCTCCAAGTTACATGCTACAGAAGATAATGGAGAACCCAAATCAACCTCCAACCCTCATTTATTTACATAGTAGTTAAGTGCAAGCACAATTTGCTGTTTAGTTCTGGGAATAAAGAGTGACATATCACTTTATTGGGCACAACTGAATCCACAGTGTAAGGAGAGACAAGAGAGTTAACAGTCACACATAAAAATTATCTGAATGTAAGCTGAACAGTTGAACTGCTTGATATATGTAAATTAAGTTCATATAGAGATTTTTAGTAGGCATGTGGGGTCTTAGAGTTTGAGTCTACAATTTAAAAGTTATTGGCAACTTACTGCCTCTAAATGGGAAGGGTCTAATTGTTTTAGAGCAATACCCCATTGTGACAAGACCCACCTACTCATTGTAGTTATGTAGATATTGGGAAATTCCTGCCACTCTGTAGATTGGCCCATGTCTGGAGCAGGGCTATAGCTTTTGGAGGATATATTTAAAACTTCATCTGTAGTGATGATTTTACCTCCTGTCCCAGAAGGTCTTCGGGCATAAGGGTATCAGTACCTACACTGTTTATTCATAAAGCACTTAGAATACACCAAGGACATGCTAAGTATGCTTCACAAATTTTATGATTTTTAAAACTTATGAGAAATGATATATTTCTACAGAAGTATAAGCTGATGCACTAACATAATAATATGCCTAAAATTCATATGGTGAAAAATGATGAAGCCAAAGTTTGAACTCAGGCAACTTTGTACAAGATCCCTTTCTCTTGTGAATGGCTAGTGGGGAAGGACTCAAGAGGTCTTGAAAGTAAGTTGTCCATAAAAGAGGACAGAAGGGGACTGTTATCAACATCAAGATGTGGCTGTTTCTGGATGCATAAGTAGCAATTTAAACAATTATGGAATATTGGCACATAATTGAGTAATATACTAACTCTATATACATGTGTATGGATCAATATATAAACTGATTTCAAGAAAAAAAAACAAGATGTAGTTTCATTTTAAAATTTCTGTAAGGTGATGTTTGTATAGCATAGAAGATTTTTGGAAATCCATACATGACATTGATGTGGTTACCTGGGTGGAGCTGTGCTGAGTAGATAATAGCAATAGGTTGGGGGCACCAACTGTTCTCAGACTCTTTCTCATACTTAAACTAGGTGAGCCAAGAAAACTATTCTTAAGATTGAGAGAGCATATTAAATGTTATCTCAAATGGTCTACATTTAAAAAAAAAATGTGTTTTATGTCCCAAAGAAGATTAGTAATATATGTAGGGACAGTATTGATTTATGCATACTGCTATCCCCTTAGTATTCTAGATAATCTCCTGGTTTGTTCTATCTTTGTCAGCAGAAAGTATGATTAGCATTTAGTCAAGGTATTATTTTTCATCTAGAAATTGAAAATGTGAGTTCTTTAAAAAGGGAAAGGGCAGAGCATTCACCTATTTTACTCAAGCAATTTACACTTTCGAAATGGTGAAAAGGCCAGATTGATAACACTGAACTGGTACATCAAAATAATTAAGCTTTAATCTCCTATTCAAAGACTTCAGCTTAGAGGTCATAAGGAGTCAAGAGAACTTTTTTTTCTTTTTAATCAGTCTTGGATGATTAGTGACTTTGTTTGTGGAATGATCATTTTCCAAGTACAGCAATGCTGTGTTAAAGTAAAATAGGAGAAAAAGATTAAGGAGTTTAATTTACTTGGCATGTTATAACTATGTTTATTAAAATGCTAAGAATTACAGCAAAACTTTATCATGTGTTAATATTACTTTTGCCTCAATGGGGGTTATATTGAGAAAGCAATATTCTAGACATAGAGGCCACTGCCAAGCTGTATTTTTTTTTTAATTTTATACTTTCTTATAACCCCCCCCCCCCGGTACTTAAAATGAAATCTATTTCTTTGTTGGAATGTAATTCCTCCCGCTCCCTCAATAAGCTTTCCACCTCTGGTTATTATTGCAATGTTGTTCAAATAAAAAGACAGGTTCAGAATACTGATATATGAATCAGCATGCCTTATACCATAAGAAATAGGATAAAGGGGGCTGTGTAGTTTCTGAAGAAGTATTTCATTTGTATAATGTGACACTTGGGATCCTCCTGGTTTTATCATGAAATGAATTGAATTCAGAAAGTATATACAGGAACCGTATTAAATGTAGAAAATCCATATTAAAAAAAATAAACAAAATTAAACCTTCCCCAAAATAGAATTGAAGCTTTTATTTATTTATTTTATTTTTAAATTTTTTAAATAAACATATAATGTATTATTAGCTCCAGGGGTACAGGTCTGTGAATCGCCAGGTTTACACACTTCACAGCATTCACCATAGCACATACCCTCCCCAATGTCCATAACCCAACCACCCTTTCCTGACCCCCCGACCCCCAGCAACCCTCAGTTTGTTTTGTGAGATTAAGAGTCTCTTATGATTTGTCTCCCTGCCAATCCCATCTTGTTACATTTTTTCTTTTCCTACCCCCCAAGCCCCCACATTGCATCTCTACTTCCTCATATCAGGGAGAGCATATGATAGTTGTCTTTCTCTGATTAATTTATTTCACTAAGCATAATACCCTCTAGTTCCATCCACATCATTGCAAATGGCAAGATTTCATTTCTTTTGATAGCTGCATAGTATTCCATTGTATATATATACTACTTCTTCTTTATCTATTCATCTGTTGATGGACATCTAGGTTCTTTCCATAGTTTGGCTATTATGGACATTGCTGCTATATTCAGGTGCACGTGCCCCTTTGGATCACTACATTTGTATCTTTAGGGTAAATACTCAGTAGTGCAATTGCTGGGTCATAGGGTGGCTCTATTTTCAACTTTTTGAGGAACCTCCATGTTGTTTTCCAGAGTGGTTGCACCAGCTTGCATTCCCACCAACAGTGTAGGAGGGTTCCCCTTTCTCAGGATCTTCGCCAGCATCCATCATTTCCTGACTTGTTAATTTTAGCCATTCTGACTGGTGTGAGGTGGTATCTGATTGTGGTTGTGTTTGTATTTCCCTGATGCCAAGTGATATGGAGCACTTTTTCATGTGTCTGTTGGCCATCTGGATGTCTTCTTTGAAAAAGATGGATGGTACTTTGATAGGAATTGCATTAAATGTGTAGATTGCTTTAGTTAGCATGGACATTTTCACAGTATTTGTTCTTCCAATCTATGAGCATGGAACATTTTTCCACTTCTTTATGTTTTCCTCAATTTCTTTCATGAGTACTTTATAGTTTTCTGAGTATAGATTCTGTGCCTCTTTGGTTAGGTTTATTCCTAGGTATCTTATGGTTTTGGGTGCAATTGTAAATGGGATTGACTCCTTAATTTCTCTTTCTTCTGTCTTGCTATTGGTGTAGAGAAATGCAACTGATTTCTGTGCATTGATTTTATATCCTGACACTTTACTGAATTCCTGTACAAGTTCTAGCAGTTTTGGAGTGGAGTCTTTTGGGTTTTCCACATATAGTATCATATCATCCATGAAGAGTGATAATTTGACTTCTTCTTTGCTGATTTGGATGCCTTTCATTTCCTTTTGTTGTCTGATTGCTGAGGCTAGGACCTCTAGTACTATGTTGAATAGCAGTGGTGATAATGGACATCCCTGCCATGTTCCTGACCTTAGCAGAAAAGCTTTCAGTTTTTCTCCACTGAGAATGATATTTGCAGTGGGTTTTTCATAGATGCTTTGATAATATTGAAGTATGTGGCCTCTATCCCTACACTTTGAAGAGTTTTGATTAGGAAGGGATGCTGTACTTTGTCAAATGCTTTTTCAGCATCTATTGAGAGTATCATATGGTTCTTGTTCTTTCTTTTATTAATGTATCACATTGATTGATTTGCGGAAGTTGAACCAACCTTGCAGCCCTGGAATAAATCCCACTTGGTCATGGTGAATAATCCTTTTAATGTACTGTTGGATCCTATTGGCTAGTATTTTGGTGAGAGAATCGAAGCTTTTATAGAAGAGGTCAGTAATTTCAGCTTAGTAGCTCTTTTAACTTTTGCCAGTTTTAGTAGTCAGATCTATCTTTTTCAGAATCAATAGATAATCCTTGGTTTCCAAGCCTGGATGCTGACAGAATATTGTTGAGATGTACAAAGTAAATACAAGGGAAAATATAGGCAGATTTCTAAGCATTTGTCATGATAGTGGTATGTTATATATAATACCTTGTGATAGGAACCATCTTTTCCATGAGAAAAGTAGTATTATATCTAGAAGGTATAAGAACATATTTATCAGGGTCAGAAATATTTGGTAGGGTTTCCTGAGAGTTTAAAGAAAAAGAAATTATACTAAAAATGTTGGGACAAGATGTATGCTATATTTTCAAACAGGAGCTTGTCTTACCAGCCTACTCTTGAGATCTATGCCCTGTATAGTAGAATTCATGTTTTTTTTTTTCCTGCATCGAGAATTTTATGTTATGTACAAAGTCTGTGGGGCACACATCTTTTAGTGGGTGAATTACTTTATTAGAACTTTTAGAAATCCCTAAGTACCCTCATAGATTACTCTACAGACTGCAAAGAAGAATGCAGGATAAGCTGACAAAAAATAAGATTAGGATATGGTTTTATAAAGAATGTTGTTCAAATTGTCTGTTTGTTTTATGTATAAGATTCATAAATAATTGTGATTTGGGGTCTAAAACATCCAAAAATCAACTTTGAATAAACAAAAATAATGTCTTCTTTATCTTCACATACTACGAAGGCATCAGAAGGATTATATAAATATTACTAAGTTCACATCATTAAATGAGATGGATCTAATATATACCAACTGTCACCTTAATACAATTCCTATAAACACATTAAAAAATATAAACACTACATAATTCATTTTTATTAAAGCATATGTATATGTATATATATAGTGTGTGTGTATATATAAGTGTATATACATGTGTAGACACACACTTAAAAAATTCAGGCATAACTGATAAGGCAAGTATACAGCTCACTCTGTAATACTTTCTTAAGAATAGCCATTTCCCTTATTTCTCTTAATATTACTGTCTCTCTAAATTAAATATAAACACCTATTGACTCATTATTATGCTATTTCCACAGTAGTTTTCTTGTTCTCTAATTCTATTATTGACAATGTTTAAAAATTTAAGTAATGTATTTCAAATGTTAATTTTTACTTACACATGTTTAATTTACATATAGTAAAATTCACCTTTTTTGGTATTCAATTCTTCTATGAGTTTTGACAAAGGCGTAAAATTGTATAACTACCACAGTGAAAAACTTACGGAGCAATTCCATCACCCAGAATATTCTCTAGTAGTGCTGTTTTATAATCACCCTTTTCCCCATCCCTAAAACCTGGCATCTATCATCTTTTCTTACTATCTATAGTTTTGCCTTCTCCAGGATGTCATATAAATGGAATCATGAAATACAAAGCCTTTGAAGACTGGCTTCTTTGCCTTATTATAATGTACTTGAAATATGTGCATATTGTTGTTTGTATCAATTTGTTCCCATTTATTTCTGAGTGATATTGCCTTGTATGGATTCATTGCAGTCTTTTTTCCTCTTACTAGCTGAAGGGCATTTAGGTTGTTTTTAGTTTTTGGAGCATATGAATAAAACTACTATAAACATCTGTGTACAGGATTTTTATGAACATAAGTTTTATTTATCTTGGATAAATACCTAGGTGGAGGATTATTGAGTCGTATGGTACATGTATGTTCAATCTTAAAAAAAAATGTTAAACTTTTGGCTGCATCACTTTTGCATTGCTACCAGCAGTGTATGAAATTTGTGGTTGTTCTGCAAACTCGACAGCATGTGTGACTTTATAAGGTCATCGTTTGCCAATCTAATAGAGGTTGTTTGCCAATCTGTATCACTTTATGGTTTTAATTCATACTACACCTAATGACTAATAATGTTGAACTTCTTCATGTATGTATTTGCCACTCATATATTTTTTTTGGTGAAATGTCTTTTCAAGTATTTTCCTCATTTTTTTTTCATTAGTTCGTTCTCTTATTTTTGAGTTTCAGTAGTTCTTTATACTCTGTGGGTCCAAGTTCCTTGTGAGACTTCACCTGTGCCAATATCTTTTCATCATCTATAGTTTATCTTTTAATTATTTTAAGGTGTCATTCATAGAAAAAAAAGTTTTAATTTTGATTATGTCTAATAATTATGTTTTAATTTTGATTATGTCTAATTTTGATTATGTACATTCTTTGGGATCATGCTTTTAATTTTATAACTGAGAACACTTAGCCTATTCCAAGGGTCTCCAAAATGATCTATTTTTTCCTTTAGAAGTTTTAGGGTTTTATGTTTTGCATCTAGGTTTATTATATGGGATGAGAGGTCTTGTCAAAGCTTCTTTATTTTTTTCTTGCACATGGACATGCAAATGTTCTAGCAGCTTTTGTTAAAAGGTTTTTTCTCCATTGACTTTCCTTTACATATTTGATAAAAATCAGTTGTCTCTATGGTGTGTGTCTCTATTTGTGGCTTTTTTTCCTATTTTTATTATATTTATATTATATATTTATATATATATAATAGTATCATATTATATTATTATAAAATCTCATAAATTATACTATTTTATTTATTATAAAATCTGTTGTTTTATATTTTTTTCTATTTTCCATTTTTTCTATCTGCCTGTCCTTTCACTAATGCCACACTGTTTTGACTGTTGTAGCTTTATATCAAACAGAATGAGTCTTCCAACTTTTCCCTTCTCTTCAAAACTGTTTTTGTTAATGCTTATTCCTTTTTCTTCCTATATGAGGTTTAGAATCATATTGTCAGTATTTACAATAATCCTGTTGTGGTTTTAGTTTGGATTATATTAGACCTATAGATCAGTTTGAAAAAAATGAAGATCTTAAGAATCATTTGATGGTACAGGAACATGGTATATCTCTCTTTTTATTTAGGTCTTTTTTACCTTTTTATTGCTGTTTTGTAGTGTTCAGAATATGGTGCCTGTGTGTCTCTTGCTAAATTTATACCTATTTTATTATTTTTCAGTGCCATTATAAATGTCACTATTATAATTTTGACTACTGCTTGTTTATTACTAGTATGTAGAAATATAGTTGATTTTTGTACATTAACTTTGTAGCCAGTGATACTGCTGTATCACTTTTTAGTACCAAGAACTTTCATCATACAGTCTAAAGGTTTTACAGCATAAGCAATCATATTATCTGAGAATAGAGACACTTGAAAAAATTGCTGAGAAAAGTGTATTGGCAAAGAAACTACAAGTCCACAATAAAAGCCAAGACTACAGGTGTAAATTTATTTCAAGTCTGCAAAATTGCATAGGCAAAGCATAAAAGAGAACAGTAGGGGGGCATGACATCCAATATTTACTTCTGATATGGTCATACAGGGTAAGGGAGAAGCCATACTATGTAAGATAAGTTGTGGGGTATCATGGGGGAAGATCTGAGGAAGCAAAATGAGAGTCTGATCCAGATTTCCCCCACAGTCAAAATCAAGGAGAAGCAGAATGTCTACCCCAGAAGATTTTATTGGGTTCTGGTCTGCATTTGCTGTTCTTCCCATTTATGTTTTCTTTTGTTAATGATAATCTAGAGGGGAAAAACTTATTAACATCACTTTTGTTAATGTATTGTCTCCTTCATCTTGAAGACATGCATTATACCAAGAAGAGTCCTTCGTTGAGAACCAAAGAGACTGATTCTGGTTACTTAAGCTTGATCAGAAATTCTGGGCAAATAGAGCTCACAGAATTAATTGAATGACTGGGAAACTCATAGTCCTGAAACACAGAGGAAGCAAATGCAGCCAGGCAACTTAAAACACAGCCAACATCACTAGAATGCATTGGCTGGAGAGCCGCTACAACCTTAATTGGATGTTGGTACTGGCCCAATCACCACTGGACAATGTATATCACTGATGATATTGCTGCCACAAGATAATGGATACCATATCATCACCAGTGGAATGACAGGTAGAGTTGTTGATTTGTTATTACATTCCCCCAAGGGTAACACAGTAACAAATTCCCCAAATGAAATAAGACGTTCAGATACTGGAAGAAGAAGAAAAAATAAAGATGGATAAATGTACACTAATTTTTTTAAGGTACCTTCTAATTATGCTTCCAATTTTGACTGATTTCTTATATACTGCACTAGTGTCATCCTAGAACTCCTTTTATTACTTTTATATTATACCTTTCACTGATATATTATATACATTCTTTGGATACATTCAATGTTTGGAGTGAATTTTCAAATATTTCTCATATTATACATGGCTAATATTGATTTTCTCTGCTTTTCTGTAGGTCGGTTTCCCCAAACTGTTTCTCCTTTGATGGGAAGGCTGACTCAGTATTCTTCTAATGACATGAAGATAAGGAGAAGATAGAACAGCTAGCTTTCCAAAACCCTAGTTTGCAAAAATAAATAAATAAAATTGAATTTAAAAAAGAAATGGAAAAATTCTAGCATGCTAATACCTACACTAGTCCCTAGTCCTCCTTGATAGATCGTTCAGTTTCTTTCAAGAGTTCTTAAGTTTTGGTCTGGAGGTGACCAGTATCTCTGCCAATGCAGGGCTTACATGTGGACAGTAACGGCAATCTAGTCCTACAGATGCATAGAAAGGCTTTAAATTATTGAAATGATTTCTGTCCTGTTCAGACTCCCGGATCATGAACCACTGTCACTAGGCTTGTACCCTGTTTAAATCTCTTTCTTTTTCCACTGAAGAGCTTTGCCCCCGTGTCTATTGTTGTCTTCACTTGCTCCTTTTTGGGAATTGTGGCTTTCTTCACTCTGTTTTATCTGTTGTTAAGATCCTATCTACCAGTCTTCCTATTAACATTGCTTACTATGTGTTTCCTTTATTTTTAAAATATATTACTTTCAGTGGGTGTTTATTAAGGAAGAGGAAAAAATATATGTGCTGAGTTCATCATCTTGAACCAGAAATTTTATATAGAGAAGTTCTGATATGGACTTATATCCACCTTTTAATAAAGCATTAGTGAAAATCTCTGGCCACATTTGGCAAATGAAAATCTTCTTGCCCACGTCTGGTGAGTGAATTTTTTAAATTTTTTTTATTAATTTTTTCTTTGTCTCTCATTTTTCTGGTTTCCCACCTGTTAGAACTAGTGTGTTAATTTTGTTCATTCCTCATATCAGGGTTCCTGTTACTAATTGCATAAACATTTAATATTTTTTCTGGTTATCCTTTCTTGTTCTCATCTCAGATAACAAATTTGTTTGCTAATTATCTCAGAATTATTGTTACTTATATCAAATGGAGCAGTGAAACTATTTAAGGCAGAAAATCAACTTGGAGCTTGCATTATTAATCATTATTGTATACATATTTAAAATCATTTTAATATTTTAAAGATTTATTTATTTGAGAGAGAGAGTACGTGCACAAGTCAGAGAGCATGGGGAGAGACAGAAAAAGAGAAAGAAAATTTAGCAGACTCTGCACTATGTGCAGAGCCCCATGCAGGGCTCAGTCTCACAACCCGGAGATTAAGACCTGAGCCAAAATCAAGAGTCAGATGCTTAACCAACTGCACCATCCAGGGGCCCCTAAATCATTTTAGTATTTTAAAAGAGTTCATTTTTCTGCCAGGTTGCCTGTCTTACAGTCACATAAAATGAGGAGAACATACTTCAGTGTATATATTCCTGAATATTCAGAACTAGAAAGTTCAATGGAGCTTCTCTGACTCAGCCTCACCTTTTCATACAAGCTAAACAAAATCCTAATGGTCAAATAATATTTTGGTAAACTCAATAACTGGAAAACCTATAAGTCCCAGTTTCCTCCTTCTCATACACATTGCTTTCATTAAAATTTCTATTTTTAAAATTTTCCTTTAGAGTATACCACTATGACCAAAACAAACAAACAAAAATCCATTCACTTTAGCCTCACCTGTCTATTGCTGTATTTTGTTTTGATGTATAAATGCCTGATCTACTAACTGTTGAGGGAAGGTGACTGAATTCAGGCACATATCAGATGCAGGCTGGTCAGTAGTATGTAAAAGGCTAATTTACATTTACAGGAAACATTCCTGATCTAGTGGTTTTTCTGAACCACATTAGAATCTGTGTCACGTTTACATGTTTTAGACTTTATGAATATGTTATTTGCAAATGTTTGAGCAATAAAATAATACAATTATAAAACACCTTCTGTCAGGATGCTCAAAGCACTATGTATATATAATAATTACAACAGTATAAAAATATAATAAGCAGTCACCCACCAAGATAAATTTAGGAGGAAAAAGTTTAGAATAGTGTAACATAAATGTAAAGATTAATTGTAAATTCAAAAAAGACTGCAAGCATGATTAAATGCAAAGACAAACACAAATCAAGCTGAACACATTTGTCTTTGGGAAAGGAATTATAAAAATGTTTGGCAGTAAAATGAAACTGCTTATAAGTCATTTCAAAATAATGATACACCCTGGATGATTTTATTGGTTTTATAACTTTAAAGCTGTGACCCAGTGCCTCATATGTGCCTTCTTGTAAAGTTATAATCTAATTATGAAGTGACCAAATATTAAAGAGCTGCTGTGAATCTGCTGCCGCCTCCAAATGTTACCTCTGATGTTTAAGACTCTTCTAATGGAAATTGCATGCACTAACTATCAATAGAAAAAGATTAAATACTGTGGTGCAGCGAAGTGAAACAGAGATTGGTTTTTCTCCCTGTTGAGGTTGTGATTGGATTATTGTGAACTCAATATTTGTTCCAAGAGAAAATTATTTCTTTCTTTATATATACATTACAATAATTGAATAGACATGGTAATTCCTGGAAGTTAAGGGGTGTTTTGAAACTATTAGATGTACTTGAATATTATCTTTCCTTTTATCCTAAATATCCCTCTACCTCAATCCCAACTCTGTTGTTATTTTACAAAAAGATTGTACAGGTTTCTCAACTCCAGAAACTTTTTAGAATGGTGTCTTATACCTCTGTTTCTATTTAGGTTCTTCCATGTGTGTGCGTGTCTGTCTGTCTATGTATGTCTGTCTGTGTGTGTCTGTATGATGACTGAGTAACTAATAAAGGAGGAGGGGAAATCTAAGATCTGGTCAGCTTACTTAGCTCATTTCAATAATTCACAGCCCTTAGGAAGCTATTTATGGTTTTTTTATTGTCTCTGTCCCCCTCACTTTTCTACTTTCTAGCATTCCTTTCCAGAATACCACACTGTAGTAGTCACTCAGGTGACTCTTTAGTTTTCCCCTAGAAAATACCCGTCCATGCTATAAAATGACATCATCATTCTGTATTTTCCTTCGCATGTC
This sequence comes from Mustela nigripes, assembly GCF_022355385.1. Classification (NCBI taxonomy): domain Eukaryota; kingdom Metazoa; phylum Chordata; class Mammalia; order Carnivora; family Mustelidae; genus Mustela; species Mustela nigripes. The sequence continues at coordinate 76,367,704 of NC_081569.1, forward strand.
TGCAGCTATTATTCCTTAATTGCACATATTAGTTTTTTAAAAGTTAAAATTCTGACTAAGCTAACTCATGCTAAAATAGGTGAAAAATGACTATATTCTTATCTTCAGAAGTAATAATCTAATAAAACTCTGCTTACATATTCAAATAAATATATATTAGATGATAAAATTTTAGACAGGATAGGTATGGTAGATGAATTATGCTTCCAAGATGATTCCACATCTTGTCCCTCTGATCCCCAGACTGTGAATATGTGATTTAACTGTCAAAAGGAACTTTGTAGATGTAATTAAATTAACTAATTAGTTGAATTTAAAACAGGGAGATTACCCTGGATTATCCAGCAGCAGTGGCCCAACATAATCACATGATCCCTTAAAAGCAAAAGGTAAGGTAGAAAAGGAATTCAGAGAAATTCAAAGCATAAAAAAGATGCAGTTGTCATTTGTTTGCTTCAATTTGAAGGAATTCATGTGTCAAGAAAACAAGGATCTTAGTTCCACAACTACAAGAGACTGAATTCCATCAACAATCAGTATCTTGGAAGAAGGTAATAAGGGGCTCCAGATGAGAATCATAGACCTAGCAGATACCCTAATACCTTATAATGTTTGTATCATTCATCCATTTAAAAACAGTGTGCATTAAAAACTAACCACTTCGGAAAAAAATCAGATAAATTTCCTACCTGAAAACTTTCTGGAGGAATGGAAGAGATAAAGTACACATTGAATTATATGGAATGGTGGAAAGATAACATTTTTTTTTCTTAAAACAGGTATGGATGGATCCATGCCTCTGAGACTTCAGAAAAGTGAACTGTTACTTAAAGTTAGGATATGTTGAAAGGCTTCTTGGAATAATTGGCATCTAGGCTGAGTTGACTCAAATTGCACCACTTTATTTTGACAAGCAATTGAAAGTGTTAATTTCTACATCATTTGCTCATCCAAGATCAGTTTTAGATTTGACAACTATTCAGTGATTATGTTTATTATTTTTACTTTTGCATATATTAGACTCCTTTTATGTCCTAAAATAAGATTCTAATGCTATTATCCTTATTAATCTGTACATATGTTTAAAATAATACAAAGAGTAGTAAAGTTTTGGGGGAAAATAGTGAGGTACATATGGCTATATAGTATTGTTAGCACTTAGTTGATAAAAATAAAAGATTTCAATATATTAGCATTCCAAAATAGTTTGAACTAAAAATACTAATGATAAAGAAAGAGTGACATCATTAACTAAGTAATATTATTAAAAATAAAATTGGTCCCTTTTATATGAACTGATGGTATATCTGTAAGATTTTTTACAGATTAATCTTTTCTCCAGGGGAGATAGTGCAATATAAATTATTATTTAGTAACTGGGATTTAGCTGGGTACGATAGTGCTGGATTGAAAAGGCACACAGAAGAAGACACATTAAGAAAGTCATGATCTCTATCGTTCACCTTCTTTTTTATAGAGCAAGTTTTTACACCACCTCAGGTCTGACAACAAGCACAGGAGGTGAATCTCCTGGATGATACCCCCTACATTCTTAACTCCCACTTTACCTTCTGAGCAAGGTATGTGTAGATACCTTTGTTTATCTTTTCTGAATTTGTCCCTCATGTTTTCATAGGCCTAATTTCATATTTTGGTTTTCCAACATTATCCTGGCCAATGTGTTCCTTCAGTTGTTATGTATAATGTTACATCTAAAGGGTGAACATTCCTTTATGCCAGCTCGTGCTAGCTAATTTATTTATTTCACAGCATACTCATATACTTTTTCAGAACTTTGTCACTTTTCTACTTAATTGGAAAGACTTATGAACAAAATCTGAAGACCAATATTTATGGAACAGAGGGTTTTCATACTACCCATCTCCCTGGCTGTGTATTTTCAAATTTTATGCCTCATCTGCTAAAATCTCTCTCAACACAAACCCAGACTGTGCAGCTGTGTAAATCATGTGTTCGTGTGCCCAGGTGTGCCAAGGATGATACCACCGTTAAGTAAGCCTCCTGCTAGAAGAGACACTGGTAACATTGACTTTCAGATGTTGACAGGCTGGCTGGCTTTGGAGCCAGATAGTTGAAGATTGTTCCAGAATGTTTTCATTTAAAACATGATGGTTGACAGTGTGTTATAAGCTTTAGGAACCGCAGGAGAACCTTCCCTATGCTAATAAATACTAGGAAGCATTGTCCTTTGCAGACTTCAGGAATCCTTAACATGCAGGCTGCTCTACTCTGCCAAGATTTTTCTATTTTCTTTCTGCTAATGCAGAAAAAAATTTTGATCCAAATCCTAGTTTTTTGTCTAATAAACATCAATCACTGCACATAATAGGGATATATTTATTTGTGTGTTTGCATATTTATTTATTTAGAGTAGAGCTCCCCTGAGGCCATCAGTCATTATGAAGTTGTTGGTTTTTGGTTTTTGTTTTTAATTTAATTTTATGACAGGACTTGAGCAACGGCTACCTTGGTTATGCTTGTGATGGCTACATTGGAGTAAAGTGACACCGCCTTACTGCCTTGAGTTGAGAGGAAATCATTGGCTTTTATTGTAAAAGAGTGATTTATGTTAGTGTTCTCTAATTAAGATCTAATATGAAAAGTAGTGTTAAGGGAGTGTTTTAGATCAGATCGGTATGTACTATTCCATCAGTTTGATGTTTAGACATATATTACATATTTGCCTTTTGAAAAAGTTGAGAAGTAATGTCTTTGGTTTTGTTTTTTGGGTGTTTCTAACCTATAATAGCACCCTACCTCATATCTCTTTTGCAATGTTGTTCACTCAGAAGTCCTCAGAAGTTATAGAGAAATAATGCTTTTCCTAAGCAGCTAATCCTTGTTCATACAATAACAAACTGGCATCAGCAAATGGTAAAGTGTTCAGCCAGTTAAATAAGGGAAGAGATTAAAAATATTTTGTATTGGTAATACAAGCTAAGAAATAAATTAGAAAATTAAAACTTAATTGCTTGGATTCTGATCTTACTCAGAAAATCACTGATGCTATGTGACTTTTAACAATTTCTAAGCAGGAATAATACCTCCTACTTCCAGGCCGTATCAAAGACCAGTTGTGTGCATTAATGAAATAACTCTTACCAAGACATATTTTATGTAAAGTGGGCTGGATGAATACAAGATAGTGCTATTATTTGTCATGAAATTTTGAGGGTTTTTTGTATTCAATTTCTTTTAAATCTGTCCTTTCTCATTTTTCTGTTTAGTTGCTTGTTGTCTCCTTGATTCTGTGGTAGCCTACATTCTTCCTCCCATCAACTATATTTCTGCCTTTCTACTCAACATCTCTCATTGAAACAGTCCTCACACTAGAGGCATCAAAGTGTTGCATCTGGAGGCTTTGAAAAGTCTTTGCCTGAAGTTCTAATATAATGAAGAGCATTTGAATTTCAATCATGCCCAACAACATACTATATGGAAACTTAACATTAAATTTGTATTAAAAGAAGCCATTGGTAAATTTTGAAGGTATAATCTCTCTTAAATTTTATTTTGAGAAGCAATTCTAGTGTAATATCTAAGGCCTGTAATTTCTCCTTCATATTTATCAACTTCGGTCTTATTTGTCTCTTGATACTCTTTTTTTTTATTTTTTTTTTTAATTTTCAGCATAACAGTATTCATTGTTTTGTACCATGCAATGTTTTTGATCCATGGAATCCGTGTCCTCTCTAATACCTACCATCTGGTTCCCCCAACCTCCCACCCCCCCACCACCACTTCAAACCCCTCAGATTGTTTTTCAGAGTCCATAGTCTCTCATGATTCACCTCCCCTTCCAATTTCCCCAAACTCCCTTCTCCTAACTCCCCATGTCCTCCATGCTATTTGTTATGCTCCACAAATAAGTGAAACCATATGATAATTGTCTCTCTCTGCTTGACTTATTTCACTCAGCATAATCTCTTCCAGTCCCGTCCATGTTGCTACAAAAGTTGGGTATTCATCCTTTCTGATGGAGGCATCATCCTCCATAGTGTATATGGACCACATTTTCCTTATCCATTCGTCCATTGAAGGGCATCTTGGTTCTTTCCATAGTTTGGCGACCGTGGCCATTGCTGCTATAAACATTGGGGCACAGATGGTCCTTCTTTTCATGACATCTGTATCTTTGGGGTAAATACCCAGGAGTGCAATGGCAGGGTCATAGGGAAGTTCTATTTTTAATTTCTTGAGGAATCTCCACACTGTTTTCCAAAGAGGCTGCACCAACCTGCACTCCCACCAACAGTGGAAGAGAGTTCCCCTTTCTCCACATCCCCTCCAACACATGTTGTTTCCTGTCTTGCTAATTTTGGC